>NC_064418.1:50767500-50842500 GCF_023375975.1 Astyanax mexicanus | reverse complement strand
GCCACCACCTTTCTTGTAAGCAACACCACAGCAACCACTGGCTTCATCAGAGCTGTCACATATCTCAGAGGGTATGTTACAACTGCCACAGGCCCCATCAATGCTGCCATATATCTCCAAGAGTACAATAAAGCTGCCACTAGCCTTAACCAAGCTGCCGCATATCTCCGCTGCCACTGGCCCCATCAGTGCGGCTTTGTACCTGTGAGGGTACAGTACAGCTTCTGCTGCCTTAACAGAGCTGCCACATATCTCTGAGGCTATGCTACAGCTGCCACTGGCCTCAACTGAGCTGCCACATATCTCTGAGGGTATGTTACAGCATCTGCTGACCTCGACAGAGCCACCACTTATCTTGTAGGGAATACCACAGCAACCACTGGCCTTGACAGATCTGCCACATATCTCTGAGGGTACACTACAGCTGCCACTGGCCTTGTCAGAGCTGCCATGCATCTATGAGAGTAAACTAAAGCTGCCACATATCCCAGAGTGTAAGTTACAGTCTATTTGCCCCAAAAGAGCCACCACTTATCTTGGAGTATCATCACATCACAGCCACCACTGGCCTTGACAGAGCTGCCACACATCCCTAAGGGCACACTAAAGCTGCCACTGGCCTCAACCAAGCTGCCACATATCTCCAAGGGTACATTACAGCTGCCACTGGCCCCATTAATGCTGCTTTGTACCTGTTGAGGGTACACTACAGCTGCCACTGGACTTGTGACAGCTGCCACATATCTCTGGGGGTATGTTTCAGATGCCACCAGCCTCATCACAGCTTCCATGTATCTGCAAGGACACGTTACAGCTGCCACTGCGCTCAACAGAGCTGCCACATATCTCAGAGTGTAAGTTACAGAGTCCGCTTGCCCCGAACGAACCACCACTTATCTTGGAGTGAACATCACGGCCACCACTGGCCTTGACAGAACTGCCACACATCTCTAAGGGCACAATAAAGCTGCCACTAGCCTTAACCAAGCTGCCACATATCTCCAAGGGTACATTGCAGCTGCCACTGGCCTTATCAGAGAGGCAACAAATCTCTGAGAGTACGTTACAGCTGCCACTGGCCCCATTAGTGCTGCTTTGTACCTGTGAGAGTACAGTACAGCTGCCACTGGCCTCAACAGAGCTGCCACACATCTGGTATAGAATATTTGTAAAGTGAAAGTTGAAAGTTATAAACAGGGGGAGCGTTACCGTGCTGAAGTTGGCGAACAGGCCGACGGGTGTGGAGTTATTATCCACGGGGAACGGGATGAAGGGCTTGAGGTCCAGGGCGGACTGCATCATCAGAGGAGGCGTCCGCACCAGAGCCGGCAGTGAGTTACTGTGGCAGGAGCTTCCTGTAGAAACAGAGAGTATTATTATTAGTGGTGTCAATCGATAAAAAAACATTTATTTATGTAATCAAGATAGATCTGATGGTTTTAAAATGAGAATATTGTAATGTGCTGAGTTAATGAGTTTAATTGGATTTTTAATACAGGAAATAAACGTTAGTGTAGCTCCATATTCCACACTCTTTCAACAACATGGAAAGAACTTATGGAAATTTAGCATCAGCTGTTTGTGTGTGTGTGTGTGTGTGTGTGTGTGTGTGTGTGTGTGTGTGTGTGTGTGTGTGTGTGTGAGCGAGAGAAAGAGACAAAATTTGAGCATAAATGAAAAGTAATCCACGTTCTCGCTCAATAGATCACTAAATAAACCTGCTACATCACCAGGCTCTGTAAACTTTGTCATTTGATAAATTGGTGTAAAATAAATAATGCGTAAAAGTTGTTTACCAGATAAACTGCATGCATTAACGCATAACGAATAGTTACAGCCCTATTTATTATATAAGTATATTAAATTATAATTATTAATATTTTAATATCAGTAGAAGCAGAATTAGCATCATTGCAAATTGCAAATCTCATAGGATCTCATTAATTTTTTAAACTCATCTTTTTTGCCATATATCTCAATAGGGTACACTACAGCTGCCACTTTCTTCGACAGAGCCTCCATTTATTTTGTAGGCAATACCACAGCTGCCACTGGCCTCAACAGAGATGCCACATATCTCAGAGGGTACATTACAGCTGCCACTGGCCTTACCAGAGCTGCCACATATCTCTGTGCGTACAGTTCAGCTGCCACTGGCCTTATCAGAGCTGCCACATATCTCTGAGTGTACAGTACAGCTGCCACTGGCCTTATCAGAGCTGCCACATATCTCTGAGTGTACAGTACAGCTGCCACTGGCCTTATCAGAGCTGACACATATCTCAGAGGGTACATTACAGCTGCCACTGGCCTTATCAGAGCTGCCACATATCTCTGTGCGTACAGTTCAGCTGCCACTGGCCTTATCAGAGCTGCCACATTTCCCTGAGTGTACAGTACAGCTGCCACTGGCCTTTTCCAGAGCTGCCACATATCTCTGAGTGTACAGTACAGCTGCCACTGGCCTTTTCCAGAGCTGCCACATATCTCTGAGGGTACATTACAGCAGCCACTGGCCTTATCAGAGCTGCCACATATCTCTGTGCGTACAGTACAGCTGCCACTGGCCTCAACAGAGCTGCCACATGTCTCCAAGGGTACACTACAGCTGCCACTGGCCTTATCAGAGCTGCCACATATCTCTGAGTGTACAGTACAGCTGCCACTGGCCTTATCAGAGCTGCCACATATCTCTGAGTGTACAGTACAGCTGCCACTTTCCTCGACAGAGCCTCCACTTATATTGTAGAGAATACCACAGCAACCACTGGCATCATCAGAGCTGGACTTGTAAGAGCTGCCACAAATCTCAGTTAAGCTACAATATAAATGTCCCTAAATGATCTGGTATAAAATATTAATGTAAAAAAGTTGTTTTCCTTTCATCCCTTGTTTTTCCAATTCACTCTAATTCATTTTCACCCCTAAAAAATCCCAGTCTCTGACCCACACTCATCACACCAGCATTGTGAACGACCCCACCCATCCTTCACGAACTGTTCTCCCTCCTGCCTTCGGGAAGAAGGTACCGCAGCATCCGGTCCAGCACAACCAGATTCTGCAACAGCTTCTACCCCCAAGCCATCAGACTCCTTAACTGCAGAGACTGAACTGATGGTTTTTCTGTACATGCACACACACTCTTACCCCACTTACCCCAGAAAATGGAAAGCACTAAAAACCCTACTACCTCACTGGACTCTATTGCACACTGTGTAATAGAGGTAATTACTACCTCACTGGTCTTTTTTGCACACTGCATAATTTGCACACTGTCTTGTTATTTATTATTCTTTGTCTGTATTGTGTTGTATTGTCTGTCTGCACTTTTGTACTGTTGCACTATTGTTCTGTCTACACTGTGTTTATGTGCACCATGGTCCCTGGAGGAACGTTGTTTCGTTTCACTGTGTACTCTGTATATAGCTGAAATGGCAATAAAAACCACTTTGACTTTGACTATTTGCTGTTTTTTCATCCCTTGCTCCTTCCATTCTCTTCTGTTCATTTCTGTCCACAGTCATGTTCTCATTCAGTACCGTCTCTCAAATCTCTAATCTACAGCCATACAGACCCACACTCATCCTAATGTCCTTAGAGAAAGACAGTTTTCTATTTATTTATCCAGTTATTTCTATTATTATTACTATTATTATGACTATACTCATGGCTACAGTGTGTCTGTTATTCCTATAAACACGTTATTACACTCTGGCAGCTACACACTCCACACACTCCTGCCAGTAAAGCAGTCAGGGGTATACAGTGCTCTACACTCGGCTCAGAAACACAGGAAACTCTGGCAACCCCAGATCTTCTGACATCAGCAGTAAACACACTGCCCGGTGCTGAAACACGGCAAAACAATAAACACGCCCTGCTGAATTCTGGGGGTTTGTGTACTCTGGCCTGTTTCTGCAGAGTGTTAGCAACAGGTTGGCTAATTCTAACACTGGAACACACTCTCTCATATACACACAAACACACACACACACACACACACACACTGAGAAGTTTAAATTGCAGAAAGCCTGTGAGAGGGAAATAAAATAAGCACACACAGTGATGGAGTGATGGAACAGGCAGTGATCAGTGGAAACTCACTCATCATCACTTCTCAAATGAAGCAGCATGTTTCAAACATCTGTACAATACCAACATCAGAGAGAGAGAGAGAGAGAGCGAGCGAGAGAGAGAGAGAGATAGATCTTATTATAATCTTATCTTTAAACCAAACTGAACTGCTTGAATTTTTGCAGCAGGAGTAAAACAGCATAAAGTTATCCAAAAGCAGTGTGTAAGACTGGTGGAGGAGGAGAACATGACGACAAGATGCATGAAAAAAAAACTGTGATTAAAAATCAGGATTATTCCACCAAATATTGATTATTTCTAAACTCTTAAATCTTTATGAATATGAACTTGTTTTCTTTGCATTATTTGAGGTCTGAAAGCTCTGCATCTTTTTTGTTATTTCAGTCATTTATCATTTTCTGTAAATAAATGCTCTAAATGAGAATATTTTTATTTGGAATTTGGGAGAAATGTTGTCTTTAGTTTATAGAATAAAACAACAATGTTCATTTTACTCAAACATAAACCTATAAATAGAAAAATCAGAGAAACTGATTCAGAAACTGAAGGGGTATCTTAATCGATTCCAGAGCTTTATTTAACAATACTGAAAACAACAACAGCTGTATAGTACGCAGAATACAGTATATTTTATAGCATTTAGCTATTAACCAACAGCCTTCTCTTGGAAAGCTAGAAAGCTATAACATATAGTGTGTGCATTTATTGGTGAATTAATACAAAACAAGGGTCAAAATAAAGCATGAACCATTTTTAAACAGCTTAATTATATGTACAGACCTTTTATTAAAATTATAGATGCCTTATCCATTATACAGCCATATCCTGTCCAAACTTGGATTGTTTAAAGGGATGTTTTAATGTAAATTAGTACAAAACAAGGGTCAAAATAAAGCATAACCCCCCCCCCCCCCTTTATTATATAAATAAACTGCTACACGTGTATAAAACCCAGAACATATGCACACAGACTGCTTCTACAACAATTATTGATATAATGGGTCGCTTAATACATTATTTTTTTTGATCGTATCAATAATATGCTTATCGAGGATATGAATCATCACTGCTTAAAGAGCACTGATTGTACTGTACATTTTATTAGAGAAAATGTAAAAATCTGTTTATTTGAATATAGTATTTAGTATAGTATATAAAGTAGTAGTTAATACAGTAATACAGTATGAAAATACAGTGTAAAATACACAAGCCGCCAAGACCATCAAAAAATCAAAAATGTTATGATGATGTTTGAATTGCTCTGCTATCAGCGAATTACTAAAAAAATCTGATATAAAAAAAATCTGATATATTTCTTCATTTTTACTACTTTAACGAGAAGCTTGACCTGTATCTCCAGCAGCGCTCTGCTTTGATTACAGTAAATACTGTATTAAAGGAATGCAGGAGATGCAGCAGGATTTCTACAGGGTGGGAATTCCAATAATTCTTTAAACTCTGAAACAGTGTAGAGTTTAGTTCAACAGCAGCAGCAGCAGCAGCTCACATACCTCCACATCAATAACACACATCACCCGTTAACCTCCCCGCCCTCGACTTACTCCGAAAAACACAGAACTGACTCAAACCTGACCTCAAAACACTTAAATCAACCAATCCAGAGCCCAGACAGAGTTTAACCCTCACACACCTCACATTAACACACACACACACACCTCACATTACAACACACACACACACCTCACATTACAACACACACACACTCACACACAGACACACACACACCTGCTGCCCACACACTGATTATCTACTATCAGCACAGAATCTACAACGTTGATGATGCTAACAAGCTATATACGCTTACACAATCTCAATTAGCATTGTGCTAACCACAGTCTAAATCATTATACACTCTCCACAAACTGTGCAGAGTTCAGCAAAAGCACATTCAAAACATTATTTGGGTTTAGTATTCTAATGTTATATAGAGTTAATTACAGGTAGACACTCTCACTGATCACTGACTTTATTAATGTTTATTTGGGTTTAGAATTCTAATGTTATATAGAGTTAATTACAGGTAGACACTCTCACTGATCACTGACTTCATTAATGTTTATTTGGGTTTAGTATTCTAATGTTATATAGAGTTAATTACAAGTAGACACTCTCACTGATCACTGACTTTATTAATGTTTATTTGGGTTTAGTATTCTAATGTTATATAGAGTTAATTACAGGTAGACACTCTCACTGATCACTGACTTTATTAATGTTTATTTAGGTTTAGAATTCTAATGTTATATAGAGTTAATTACAGGTAGAAACTCTCACTAAACGCTGACTTTATTAATGTTTATTTGGGTTTAGAATTCTAATGTTATATAGAGTTAATTACAGGTAGACACTCTCAGTGATCACTGACTTTATTAATGTTTATTTAGGTTTAGAATTCTAATGTTATATAGAGTTAATTACAGGTAGACACTCTCACTGATCACTGACTTTATTAATGTTTATTAATTTTTATTTGGGTTAAGTATTTTAATGTTATATAGAGTTAATTACAGGTAGATACTCTTACTGATCACTGATTTTATTCTTGATGTTTATTTGGGTTTAGTATTCTAATGTTATATAGAGTTAATTACAGGTAGACACTCTCACTGATCACTGACTTTATTAATGTTTATTTAGGTTTAGAATTCTAATGTTATATAGAGTTAATTACAGGTAGACACTCTCACTGATCACTGACTTTATTAATGTTTATTTGGGTTTAGAATTCTAATGTTATATAGAGTTAATTACAGGTAGACACTCTCACTGATCACTGACTTTATTAATGTTTATTTGGGTTTAGAATTCTAATGTTATATAGAGTTAATTACAGGTAGACACTCTCAGTGATCACTGACTTTATTAATGTTTATTTAGGTTTAGAATTCTAATGTTATATAGAGTTAATTACAAGTAGACACTCTCACTAAACACTGACTTTATTAATGTTTATTTGGGTTTAGAATTCTAATGTTATATAGAGTTAATTACAGGTAGACACTCTCAGTGATCACTGACTTTATTAATGTTTATTTGGGTTTAGAATTCTAATGTTATATAGAGTTAATTACAAGTAGACACTCTCACTGATCACTGACTTTATTAATGTTTATTTAGGTTTAGAATTCTAATGTTATATAAAGTTAATTACAGGTAGACACTTTTTTACTGATTACTGACAGGTGAGCTGCTGACGGAACTGAACATAATAAACACATGCTGGCGGAGGAGCATCCAGGAGAAATCTGGAGAAACTACATTTTGTTCTTTAGCTCGACTCAGGATACAACCTACCTAAAAATGAGAATTATTGTTATTTTTTACTATATCCTCCTGAGACCCAGACTTTAGTTTGGTGTGTTTTTTTATTTTATTTTTCCTAGCTGTTTCAGCTTAAGTATAAAAAACTATGCAAAAACAATGTTTATTTAACATTTAACTATCATTTTAGCTTTCTATAGTAATTACTTAAACTAGTTTCAAACATAAAAGCCGGTGAGAATTTTTACCTGGTCCATACTTCTGTCTCAACTGGCTGCAGAAACTTTTGTCTGGGATTCCTGCCATCTTGTTTTCAATCAACTAAGTGTAATGTTGCGGCGTCTCAAGAGGGTATGTATGTTTATTTGCATCTGTGTAAAACCGGTAAAACCAGGTAAAAACTGTATTGTAGGTTAAAATATTAAGGTTATAGAGTATATAGACAGTAGGGCTGCAATGATTATTTAAAGTTTTCGACTACAAATTTAATTGTCGACTAATCGTTATTTGTAATAGTACTGCATTACACAAAGTGCTGGGTAAATGTCTGACTCACACAGTTTACACTCAATTTAATCTGTGTCTCCAAAAGTGCCCAAACAAAACAGATCACATAAACTTACTCACTATATATCAGTAATTTATATGTTTAACAACATCTAGACATTTAAATGGCTTTGAAAGTCTCATGCTCAGCTGTTTCTATCAGTTTTAAAGATGGAGGACATGACAGAAATAGTTGTTGACTAATCGACTAATCAAATAAAATAATCATCAGATTATTCCACTACCAAAATAATCAATAGTTGCAGCTCTAATAGACAGTTCAGGTCTCTATATGATGAACTTTCGGCCGCACTACTACTACTGTGCGTTGTGTCTCATTAGCTTCTACATTAAGACTGATCTTCAGTTTCTGAGGTTATCTCAGGCCGGCAGCATCAGGAACTGATTCGGCTCCTCTGTTTGAAGTTTTACCGCGTCGCCTGAGGAGATATCGGCCAATCGGAAGCCGGGACCGGCAGCGTGCGGCGCTGAGATCCTGCCCTGCACTTAATCACAGCGTAGCGTCCACAGATCCAGCAGAACATGTGGTATCAGTGCTGACGCTGCAGGACCACAACTTCCACTTCACTTCCTACCAGCCAGACCATCCATCACACCAGCTGCTGCTACAACACCACAACCAGAACCGGAACCGGCCCGAGGCACCATCCACAACCCAGAACCATCAACAACCCAGAACCATCCACACCATCCTCACACAACCCAGAACCATCCACAAACCAGCACCATCCACACCATCCATCCACAACCCAGAACCATCCACAACCCAGAACCATCCACACCATCCTCACACAACCCAGAACCATCCACACCATCCTCACACAACCCAGAACCATCCACAAACCAGCACCATCCACACCATCCATCCACAACCCAGAACCATCCACAACCCAGAACCATCCACACCATCCTCACACAACCCAGAACCATCCACACCATCCTCACACAACCCAGAACCATCCACACCATCCACACACAACCCAGAACCATCCACACCATCCACACACAACCCAGAACCATCCACACCATCCTCACACAACCCAGAACCATCCACACCATCCACACACAACCCAGAACCATCCACAACCCAGAACCATCCACACCATCCACACACAACCCAGGACCATCCACACCATCCTCACACAACCCAGAACCATCCACAACCCAGAACCATCCACACCATCCTCACACAACCCAGAACCATCCACACCATCCTCACACAACCCAGAACCATCCACACCATCCACACACAACCCAGAACCATCCACACCATCCACACACAACCCAGAACCATCCACACCATCCTCACACAACCCAGAACCATCCACACCATCCACACACAACCCAGAACCATCCACAACCCAGAACCATCCACACCATCCTCACACAACCCAGAACCATCCACACCATCCTCACACAACCCAGAACCATCCACAACCCAGAACCATCCACACCATCCACACACAACCCAGAACCATCCACAACCCAGAACCATCCACACCATCCATCCACAACCCAGAACCATCCACACCATCCTCACACAACCCAGAACCATCCACAACCCAGAACCATCCACACCATCCTCACACAACCCAGAACCATCCACACCATCCTCACACAACCCAGAACCATCCACAACCCAGAACCATCCACAACCCAGAACCATCCACACCATCCACACACAACCCAGAACCATCCACAACCCAGAACCATCCACACCATCCATCCACAACCCAGAACCATCCACACCATCCTCACACAACCCAGAACCATCCACAACCCAGAACCATCCACACCATCCTCACACAACCCAGAACCATCCACACCATCCACACACAACCCAGAACCATCCACAACCCAGAACCATCCACACCATCCTCACCAGAGGTGGAAAGTAACGAATTACATTTACTCACGTTATAGTAATTGAGTAGATTTTATAAGTAATTTGTCATTTTTAAAGTAGTTTTTAAAATAGGTAATTTTACTTTTACTCAACAATATTTTGACACAAGTAATTTACTTCACTACATTGTAAAACTCCCTGTTACTGAGTAAAAAATAAAATACTGAAAAAAAAAATGACCAACATTTTCATTTTTGTATGTTTTCATGTTTTTCATAATAATTCCTTATGTTTTTATTAGGAACATTAAACAATCTGTTTGGATGTTAAAAAACATGTAAATAGCAGTTAAAGCAGAGCAATAGCAAGTTAAAAAAATAATAATAAACTATAAAACTATAAAAATACAGTTTATAGTCACATATATGACCATAACTTTTTAACCTGTTTAACATTAAAGAAAAAATGGATCATAGAAACACTTGTTCTTGAAATGTTTTATGGGGTTGTCTGAACAAATACTGCCTGAAAGGACCAAATTATTTATGATTATTTATTTATTATTTATGATTTGCTGTACTTATTTTGTACATCAAATAATTAAAAGTAACTATGTAACTTTTAATCAAAGTATATTTTAAATTGAGTACTTTTTTACTTTTACTCAAGTAGATTTTTAGATGGCTACTTTTACTTTTACTTGAGTAGAATTTTAGCAAAGTAAAGGTACTTTTACTCAATTACAATTTTTCTGTACTTTTTCCACCTCTGATCCTCACACAACCCAGTGCTCTGGTTCTACTGCAGACACTGGGTTAAATCTGAGTAATGAAGAAAAGACCATCTTTATCTTATCAATATCTTTATTACTGCAGTTCTTCTTCTCTTGTCAGATTAATTCTAATTCTAACTCTTTTTCTTCTCTGCTGAAACTGAGTCTCAGTTCTTAATCATGTTAATCTGAGCTAAAGGCTAAAGCTGCTGTTTCCATGTGGGTCAGCCAGACGTCTTCCTGTAGCAGTTTTTTTTTCTCCAGTTTCTAAGAGTCTTTATTTGAAGGTGTAGAAACAGTACTCACCGCTCTCTGACTTCATCTGTAATTTCTCTAAAGAAAAGAAAGAACTTCTACTTTTAATAGTTTTAACAGAGTTCTCTGTGTTTTATCTGTGTCTTTTTCTAGTTATTATGATGATGGAAATGTTATGATTAATGTGCTGAGTGTAAGTGTAGAGATTAGGGCTGTGCCATATCATATAGTACGCAATAATATACAGTATATTTCAGAGTATTCTTGAAATAATATTTTTAATTCAATAGTTTGTCATTTCGCCAAGAGTATTAATATCATGAAATATCGTGATATTATTCCATATCGCACAGCCCTAGTAAGTGTCAGTGTATAAATGCTGCAGTAGAGAATAACAACAGTAACACCGCCTGTTCCAGCACTACAGCTTTACTTTACAGACAAAAGCTTTAGAAGTTGATCCATTTCCAAAGCTCAGATTATTTCCATTGGTCTTATTTAAGTACAATGGATTTTGTAATATTTCAGGTTATTATTGATTAACTCTTTATTTGCAACCTTTCTGCACTTCTATAAGATAAAGCATGTTTGTTATAGGGTTCCTCAGCTGCATTAAAGCTTAATTGGTATAGAAATTAAAAAGAAAATGTGTACGATAAAAATTGTCTTTAAATGTAGAATAAAGAAGCAAACAGTCTCCAAACTTTTGACGGGCAGCAGGGCCGCCGCTCTGCATACGCAGACAACGCAGCCAGCGTTAGGCCTCAACCATTTTGCAGTTGCAGGGAGCCAAATTGACTGAGAATGAAATGTGTTGAAATTATGACATTATTAAATTTAAAACCCAATGTGAATTATTTATGATACGCTCATCTTTTTTGTCTTTAAACATTGCATGGGGCACCTACTCTACTACTTAAAAGCGGCACGTTATTATTTTTGTGCATAATATAATGCCCCCACCCCTATTGCCTGAAATGGTTGTTGCCAGATGTGACATTTTCCAGTCAAATAAATAATCAAAAAATGCATGGAGGCGCTAAATCTTGCGCATGTTTAACCATTTTTAAAGTGTATGTGGCCATTCTATACAAAAACTTGTCCAGTGCAATATTTGTGTAAGTTAAAAACTTAAAATAAAATAAACAAATAGGATGAAAAATCGTAACTTATCTGGCAACCTTAGTCCTAACTAAAGTAGCAACGCTACTTGAGTTTGGCAGGAGACAAGTTCACCGCGCGAAGTTGCTACTAAATGGTAATTCAACTATGAAGCGACGGTTTGAGTCTGGAGCTGAGAAGAAGAAAAAGAATCAGAAAGATGAGGCCCATGCATCCCTTTCTGGTGAGTAAATGATAAAGGTTTAAATAGTTTTGATTACTTCATGTTCAGTGGTGTTGCCTGAGCTAGTTACGTTGGCTTTGCTGATTTGGTAGCTTTAAACGCTTAACTAGAAACTAATCTGGGTATTGCAAGGCACGTGGCACGTTTGCAAATAGTAGTAGTGTAGTTTGAAGATTTTTAGTGACTTTAATAAAAAATTAATAAACAGAGTAGCCTACCTATTGACTAATGCCGTCAGTGCACTATCCAAATGGTCTGTATGACAGCAGGATCAGACAGCTCTATAGATTTTGACAGGCTGATATAAATACACCACGAATATAAACGATAATTTCATAACCTTTAAGGCTGGCTTGTGTAAATGACGTGTCCACTGCTTAAAATAGACATGCATCGTTTCATTTATTATTTATACATTATAAATAGTACTCTTGTGCTGTTCTTCACTGTTATTGGCCTTACTTATAACGTTGTAAATATTCACAGTTACATGTGTAATTTTAATAAATAGTAAAATTTTGCGTAAACCTTTTGTGTTTGTGGGTGTTTTTTTTTTTTTTTTTTTTGGGGGGGGGGGGCTCCCTGACCAGTTATGCTTAGGGCCTCCAAAACCTTAGCAGCGGCCCTGACGGGCAGCAGTTTGTGTTTGTGTAAAAACAGCAGGAAAATAATGTCAAAGCAAATGTGTTTTTATTCCCTGTTGAATTTCAGTCTAATGGCAAAAAGCGAGAGCAATCATTTAAAATCAATATCTCACAGCAGAGCCGTCGCGCCGAGACTGAAAGTGGGACGCAGTGAGACGAGGCAGGTACAGCCCGACCGCCTGTATCGCCATAGCAACCTAGAATAGCCTAACAACTGCCTTAAGTTGCTATAGTAACACCATAGCAACCACACATGGTAATGCAAAAACCTAGCAAACACTAACCATCTTGACAGCATCCACTCAGCAACACCATAGCAACCTACGATACTATAACAACTGCTTTGTGGTGCTATAGTAACACCATAGCAACCACCTGCAGTGTTGTAAAAATCTCTCTATGGCAACCACCTATCAAGACCATATAGGAAAACAGAACTAACATACCTCCCACACTTTTAGATTTCAGAACAGTTCACCATAGAAAACACCTAGTAATCTCTTATCAACATATTTCCCACCTACAAAATGCTATAGTAACACCATGGCAACCACCTGTTGTATAACAACCCTAAAACCTAGCAAAACCTAAACATATTGATAGAATACAATTAGCAACACCATAGCAACCTAGGATACTACAACAACAGCTTTGCGGTGCTATAGTAACACCATAGCAACCACCTGCAGTGTAGCAAGTACCTAGCATCAAGGAACCACTAAACATCTCCATGGCAACTACCTAGTAAGACAATAGCAAACGCCACTCACACCCTCTTGCCCCTACTCTTGATTTCAGAACAGTTTCTCATAGAAAACACCTAGCACCTATCTCCTAGAAACATTTGTCTTACCTATAAAATGCTATAGCAACACCATAGCAACCACCTACAGTGTAGCAAGCATCAAGCAACCACTAAATGTCTTCATGGCAACTACTTAACAACACTGACATTAGCTAACACAACTAACACACCCTTCCCCTAAGGAACATTTTTTAAACCAACAAAATGCTATAGTAACACCATAGCAACCACCTGTAGTGTAGAAAACACTTCAACTTCAAGACTAAAATGTCTTGAGATTCTTCTTTTTATAATGACTGACCTTTTTATCTTTTCTTTATTTAGTTGAGTATTTCTTTTATCTCATAACCTGGATTAGAACATTACTCAAATATTCACTATTCACTGTATACCTGTAACTCTACCTCTTCACTACTTTACTTTAACTGATGCTCTCAAACACTTTATTAAGAGACAAGAAATTCAAGTAATTAACTCTTGATGAGTTCAGCACAGCTGTTAACTGAAAACCTGAATTCCAGGAGACTCTACCTCATAAAACTGACTGAGAAAATCCAGCAGAGATGTTCAAAAACTGATCATCTGAACAAAAATTCCATGTTTTTCTTTATAGTTTGGATGACTTCAGTATTAATCTACTGTATTTAGTATATTTAATTCACCTGTACTGGTGTTAAATCCTCGTATGTACAGTAGTCAGGAGCAGATTCCTCCGCGAGAGTAGAGCAAGAGTAGCGCGAGTGTGTAAAGAGAAAGCTCTGTTTCAATAAAACTCTCCATATTTCTTTTTTTGTAAGAGAGACGGAACAGCGGGGAGGATGAATCCATCAGACCAGCCCAGCATTCAGCCCAGTACAAGCTGTCTACATCACTCAGCACCAACACACACACACACACACACACACACAGCTTCTACACACACAACTCAACTAGCTTCAGCTTCAGAGCATTCCTTTCCATTTCAATTCAACTCAATCCAATGAAGCTTTACTGGCCTCAGTACACCGATCACCACACATCTCCAAACTCAAACTCATACTACCCCAAGTGTCCCATGACTTTTGCCACCTCACATGGCGCCTCACAAGACCTGTGGGATATGTGTCGGGTCTTGTTTGAGGAATATGTTTCCAGATGCCTCAAAAAATGTGTTAATTTTTGGATTTGCAATGCCAATTGAAAATATTGAAATTTTAGTTTTACTTTACATAATTATTTGGTGTTTTTTTGCTTTTAATGCTCAACTGATACTCTCTAATTAACGATTGTGTCGCTGAAAGCGCTCCAGTCTCTCCCTACGATCTCCAGTCCCTGGACTACAATACCCAGGATGCACCACACACTGACACTCATGATCACATGACACTGCACACGGCACCTCCAGGAAGTCAATCACCAGATTACTAACACCTGATCACTGAGGATCGATGGATTATCCTCGAACCCACATTTTACTATAGTAGAGTTTTTTTCACTTTTAATTGAGTTGTGACACAGTCCCCACATTTTAAATGTAGTTTATTTTAAGTACAGTTTCTTTTTGTTTAAAAAGAATGTGTTTGATTATTATACAGTACCCACGTTTTTATTACTTATAGATTGTGATTCAAAATGCATACTATCACCATAGTATGGTTTGTCCACATTTTTAATTGAGTTAGACTGTGATATAGTACCCATTATTTCAGTATTTTACAATTACTACATTTTATTTGTGTTACATTGTTATACAGCACCTGTTCTTTCACTATAGTGCATTTAATACTCTTTTAATTTGAGTTAGACTGTTAAATAGTGGCTGTTTCCTTACTATAGTACAGTTACTACTCTTTTATTTGATTTAGATTTTCAAAGTCAAAGTCAAAGTGGTTTTTATTGTCATTTCAGCTATATACAGAGTACACAGTGAAACGAAACAACGTTCCTCCAGGGACCATGGTGCACATAAACACAGTGTAGACAGAACAATAGTGCAACAGTACAAAAGTGCAGACAGACAATACAACACAATACAGACAAAGAATAATAAATAACAAGACAGTGTGCAAATTATGCAGTGTGCAAAAAAGACCAGTGAGGTAGTAATTACTCTATTACACAGTGTGCAATAGAGTCCAGTGAGGTAGTAGGGTTTTTAGTGCTTTCCATTTTCTGGGGTAAGTGGGGTAAGAGTGTGTGTGCATGTACAGAAAAACCATCAGTTCAGTCTCTGCAGTTGAGGAGTCTGATGGCTTGGGGGTAGAAGCTGTTGCAGAATCTGGTTGTGCTGGACCGGATGCTGCGGTACCTTCTTCCCAAAGGCAGGAGGGAGAACAGTCTGTGTGAGGGATGGGTGGGGTCATTCACAATGCTGGTTGCTTTGCGGATGCTGCGGGTGGTGTAAATGTCCGTGATGGAGGGGAGAGAGACGCCGATGATCCTCTCAGCTGTCCTCACAATACGCTGGAGGGTCTTGCGGTCAGAGACGGTGCAGGTCCCAAACCAGGCAGTGATGCAGCTGCTCAGGATGCTCTCAATGGTCCCTCTATAGAAGAGTGTGAGGATGGGTGGAGGGAGACGGGCCTTTCTCAGCTTCCGGAGGAAGTAGAGACGCTGCTGGGCTTTCTTGGCTGTAGAGCTGGTGTTCAGGGTCCAGGTGAGGTTATCTGCTAAGTGGACACCAAGGAACTTGGTGCTCTTAACAATCTCCACAGAGGACCCGTCGATGTTGAGTGGAGAGTGGGTGTGTTGTGCTCTCCTGAAGTCAACAACCATTTCCTTTGTCTTGTCCACATTCAGGTGAAGGTTGTTGACTGTACACCAGTCTGTCAGCTGCTGCACCTCCTCTCTGTATGCTGACTCGTCGCCTTTGGTGATGAGACCCAGCACGGTTGTATCATCGGCGAACTTGATAAAGCTGTTAGAACTGTGTTTTGCAGCACAGTCATCAGTCATGGGTCTCTTAGCAGGCTAAGCTCAAGTAGCGTCTGCAGAACCTCGTCCGGTAGCGTGTTTTCTGGCTGATTTCTCCACTGTAGCAGGGTCTGGCGGTGGTAGAACATGTGCACGGGTGTTCCGATGCACATATTTGCAGGAAATAAACGGAAAAAACGACAAATAGTAACACAAAAGCACCATTTAACGGACCCGGAGCGGCCGCTGCGTGTTAACGCGCCGCCATCTTGGGTGTATCCTCTGTTCTTTTTAACAGGTACTGTTCTTTTTAACAGGTACTGTTCTTTTAAACAGTACCTGTTATTTAATTATAGTACAGTTTCTACTATTTTATTTGAGTTAGACTGTTAAACAGCACCTGTTCTTTAACTATACTAAAGTTAATACTCTTTTATTTGAGTTAGATTGTTAAACAGTACCTGTTCTTTAACTATAGTTCAGTTTCTTCTATTTTAATTGAGTTAGATTGTTAAACAGTGGCTGTTCTTTCACAATAGTAAAGTTAATAGTCATTTATTTGAGTTAGATTATTAAACAGTACCTATTCCTTCGCTATAGTTCAGTTTTTACTCTGTAATAATTTGCTATACTGAAGGTGTTATGCACCTTAAAAACAAGTAATTCTGGGAAATATATGAATGTGGCATTCACACAGACCTCATATGTGGAATAATAATCAGCACTTTACCTTAGTGCAGTGTGTGTGTGTGTTTCTGTGTGTGTGTGTGTGTAGATACCTGCAGCAGTCAGACACTGTTAGGCAGCAGGAGACAGCACAGAGTGGACTTGCAATTACAGAAGATATTCTCTCTTCTCTCATACACACACACACACACACACTACACACGCACACACACACACCTGACATTAGTTGTTAATGATTGGTCGTGACCGCGGTCATCACATCCTCTGCATGTCTCTGATCAGGAATTCTGCTCGGTAACAGGGCCAGGACACGGTGTGTAATGGTGTTCCAGCGGTGCTTCTTGTAATTTACCTCAGCATCTGAAGATCTGAGCAGGCAGGAGCTCAGGAACCTACAGCAGGGTCCTAACACCCGCTGCTGATTCCATTCTTTTATATTGGGGACATTCAGTGAAAACTGATGCTCCATATGAGCCACCCTGTTAGTGCCAGCACCACTGGCAGACGGCTGCAGGACGCCGGACTACTTTTATTGTAGTTAGACTATGATGTGGTTCCCATGCTTTCACTATATTATAGTTACGACTCTTGTGTAGATTTTCTTTTTTTTTTACTATAGTACATTTACTATAATTTAATTGAGTTAAATTATGATACAGGGCCTGTTCTTTCACTATAGTACATTTAATGCTCTTTAATTTGAGTTAGATCATGATGCAGGGCCCGTTCTTTCACTATAGTACATGTAATACTATGTTAAGTTAGATTGTTATACAGTACCTGTTCATTTACTATAGTACAGTTACTACTCTTTTAATTGAGTTAGATTATGATAGGGGGACTGTTCTTTCACTATAGTACATTTAATACTCTTTTATTTGAGTTAGATTGTTAATCAGCACTTGTTCTTTTATTATAGTACAGTTAATACTTATTTAATTGAGTTAGATTGTTAATCAGCACCTGTTATTTCACTATAGTACAGTTACTACTCTTTTATTCGAGATAGATTATGATGCAGGAACCATTCTTTTACTATAATACAGTTTCTACACTTTTATTTGAGTTAGATTGTTATACAGTACCTGTTCTTTCAACAGTACAGTTTTAACTCTTTTATTCAAGATAGATTATGATGCAGGGACCGTTCTTTCACTATAATACAGTTACTACTCTTTTTTTTTAGTTAGATTAATGCCCTTCATATGAGCCACCCTGTGAGTGCCAGCACCACTGGCAGATGGCTGCATGACACGAGAAATGGCTGAAATAACTTAATAAAAAAAGATGCAGAACTATCAGATCTCAAATAATGCAAAGAAAACAAGTTCATATTCATAAAGTTTTACGAGTTCAGAAATAATCAATATTTGGTGGAATAACCCTGGTTGGTTTTTAATCACAGTTTTTTTGTTCATGCATCTTGGCATTATGTTCTCCTCCACCAGTCTTACACACTGCTTTTGGATAACTTTATGCTGCTTTACTCCTGGTGTAAAAATTCAAGCAGTTCAGTTTGGTTTGATGGTTTGTAATCATCCATCTTTTCAATGCAGAATGTTTTGCAGAACAAATTGTGCCCAAATTCACCATGAAACAAAAAGTCTGGAGTGTTGTCTCACTGCTGTGTGAATGGAATGTAAATGGAATGCAAATGTAAATGTAATTTGTTGCTTAAGTATGTAATTGTTAGCGTTATTATGTAATTGAACCTACATACTGATGCAGTGTGAATTAAATGCATGATAAACAAGAACTGCAGAGGATCTACATGGTAAACCGGCAGCAGACCTGAGCGACGTGCCAGACGCCCGAAACCCTACACATCACCCGGCACCCACCGCCTGCCGCAAAAACCTCGCATCAACATTCACAACGCAGAGCTGATTAAGGTAATAGCGGTTACCTGGGAAACGGCGACGGCGGTGCGAGAGCATTCTCACAGAGAAAAATCTCCTGGTTCCTGTTTGAAGTAGTTTTTTATATATTTATTTATTTATTTATTTCCTTTTTATATATATATATATATATATATATATATATATATATATACGTTTATTTTTTTGTTGATTATGTGCTTTCACAGGGCTCCAGTCATGTAGCATTCACCCTGATTAAAGCGCGAGAGAAAGAGAAACAGAGAGAGAGAAATAAAGAGAGGGAGAGAAAGAGAAAAAGAGAGAGAGAGCACTTTAAGCCCCCCCCTCCTTTTCTTGAACTCCTTTTTATTCTGTAAAAACACACTTGTAATAATTCTGGCGATTATAGGGGTGAAAGCGTGTTTTCAGACGGGAGTTAAAAAGCCACAGCCGGGACTTAAAAGCCGACAACAACTATTTATCAAGCGCTCGCTGCTGTTGTCACGGTAATTAACCTCTTAAAAGGGAAAAGCATCATCAAAGAAAACACTCTCCAATCAGCCACCAACAGGCAGCCAAGCCGCCGCCCCCCCTGCCACCCCGCCAACCACTCCAAACACCGCCGCCGCCGCCGCACCGCGGCTCAGAGACCGACCCAATCCCAGCCAATCTCTCCGCTCACAGCGTCCAACAATACCGCACAATCACCAGCGCACCAACAAATAATAGGAGTGAACGAGGGCAATCTGAATATGCCCTATATTCTGTTCACTACTATACACCACTGTACAAACGATTTATTCAAATATTTGGGATCAATCAAATGGTTTTCAATCAAATAAATTCAGATTGTTTCAAGATAAATGTAGTTATAGTATAAAATAATTGCGATGTGCTCATTAAGAACAAAGAATCCAGAATGTTTAAAACATCTACAGATGTCAACACATGTCATATGTTTCAACAAATTCTAAAATTAATAAGAAAGGTAATTTATTATTAAACAGATATGCATATCTCAGGCAGAGAATCCAGCATTATTAATGGTATTGCTTTTAATACTATGGGTCTTTCCCCAATTCCAAAGCCAAGATCATTTTTGTGAAGAGCCACTATTCTATTTATCACATCCTCAGAGAGTTCTTTGCCATGAGGTGGCATGAGTTAAATATGCAATGTCCATGTGATAGGACCATAAGATTAAAAAATTACTGAGAAAGGTAAATTATTATTAAATTATATCCATAATCTCAGGCAGTCTAATAGTGAACTGTAAACTCAGCAAAACTCAGCATTATTAATGGTGTTGCTTTTAATTCTATGGGTCTTTCCCCAATGCCAAAGCCAAGGCCATCTTCATTTATCCCATCCTCAGAGAGTTATTCGCCAAGAGGTGGCATGAGTTGAATATACAGTGGCCGGTATGAGAGAACTGAACCGAAAACACCAAATTCAACAGTCCTGCTCATTGTGGAGAGCATGCAGCAACGACATGACAATGCCCTCAATGAGTCATTATGTTAGTGCCAGCACCATTGGCAGACGGCTGCATGACACAGGTCTACATGCACAAAGACTACTACTACTATGACCGTCTTTAACACGACGCCAACGTCACCAACGACGACATTGGTATGCAATGGTGTCGAGAAAATCAACGATGTCAACGATTGACCCAGAAATGGACCCAGTTGTTCATATTCGGTGATGAGTCATGCTTTTGTCTTGATGTAGAACCAACCATGATCAATCAGCACCAGGATCAAAGGTTTGTTGCAACATGGTGTGGAAAGTGAGGTACGAGGTAAGAGTTTGTAATAAAGTGGACACGCAGGACTGACAGTGTGCATAAGCAGGTGGCGGGACCGAGGTGCTCGAGTCAACCTGGTCCTGATGTTCTATTTCAACTTCGTTTCATCATCCAGCCAAATTTCTGGCCTGACCACTAGCTGCAGGCACATCAAACACTCTCTATACCACTCATTCACTCTCTCTCTCTCTTTCTCTCTCTCTCTCTCTCTTTGCTGGAACGGTCTGAAGCTTTTAATAAAACAAACTAGCGCAGTGCTAACGCTAGTGCTCACCGCTGCATCTTTTTATGCTGAGTATCTTCTCGTAGCTGGGCTATCTCATCACTGCATCCAACCTTTCATCAAAGAAAAGAAAAAAGAGATAAAGAAAAAAGGAGGTGAAGAAGAGTAAACATCAATAGAGTCTTATCATCATGAATTATTCAGACTTTAGGCCAATTAAAGGAAAAAAACGAGTAAAGAAATTCCATGTTCTGCTGAACTCTAAAAGGGTAAAATATCAGTTTTAACTCAATCCTAATTCTAATCCTAGTACCACTGCTAGTGCCAGTAATAAATAATTCCTAATCCGATAGCTAGTCCAATTAAATTCCAATTCTAATCCTAATACCAATGCTAGAGCCAAGGCCAAATTCTATTCCCAGTTCCAACTCAATTTCAGTTCTAATCCCAGTACTATTGCTAGTGTTAGTACTAAATCCCATTCCTAATCCCACAGTTATTCCCAATTAAATTCCAAATCTAATCCTAATACCAATGCTTCAGCCTATGTCAAATTCTATTCCTATATCCCACAGCTAGTCACAATTAAATCCCAATTCTATTCCTAGTACCAATGCTAGTGTCAGCACCAAATCCCATTCCTAATCCAACAGCTAGTCCCAATTTAATTTCAGTTCTAATCCCAGTACTGTTGCTAGTGTTAGTACTAAATCCCATTCCTAATCCAACAACTAGTCCCAACACAATTTCAGTTCTAATCCCAGTACTGTTGCTAGTGAGAGAGAATATAAGGGGCACTGTCAATCAAACTTTTTGACAGGTGACCTTTTGACCTTTGCACTATCAATCAAACTTTTTGACAGGTGACCTTTTGACCTTTGCTAGGTGCCCTTTGACCTCTCCCCCACAGCACATGCCTCCTTTTCTGGAATGTGACCTTTGACCCCTCAGATCACCCTATGATGCTGTCAGTTATTAATTATGTTTTCAATCATCTGTAATTACTTTTGACCTTTGCCATGTGCCCTTTGACCCCTCCCCACACCCCGTGCCTCCTTTTCTGGAATGTGACATTTGACCCCTCAGATCACCCTATGATGCTGTCAGTTATTAATTATGTTTTCAATCATCTGTAATTACCATTGACCCCTCAGATCCCCTGACCCTTGAACTCTCTTAATTATTTTTCTGATATCAATGACTACGAGTCTCCGGTAATTATTAACTGGTGGCGTGTAATTACCCCTGCCATTCGTCATTCATGTTTTGGATATGAGGTAATTTAAACCATGGTGACACACCGCCCCGCCCATCCCTCCGCCCTTCCTGCCCCATCCCCACCTCTTCCCGTCCCGCCCAGCCCCGCCCCCATCATTATTCAGATTGTCCTGATTGGTCAAACAAAAATTCCCGCCAAAAGTATTGACCAATAAGGTTGTTATTCCTATGGAGCAATCACAGCAAGCCTGCGAGTGAAATGTGTATTTAAGAGTTAGCGAGATGTGTGAAGGACCGAGAGAACGGAGCAATGGCTTGTGTTTCTGAGGTTGCTGAAAACCAAAGCTTCCCATACCGGGATTCGAACCCGGACCGTCTGGATGAAAGCCAGAAATCCTACGCGTTAGACCATATGGGAGGATCTGTAGAAGAAGAGCACGATGACGAGAATCTAAAAAGGTACCGAACAAGGGAGAGCATTCCTGAACCAATCGCTCAAGGAGCGCTCAAGGATCGAGTCTGGCGTTTGTCAGATGGAACTTACTTCGGATATGTTTTTCTTAAGGATATATATAGCGTTGCTATGTACGTCGGAAAAACGGATAGATACGATGATGCCTCAGCTCGTTTTACTTTGAACCATATAGAATGGTTTAGCTTCAGAAGACACTGCTCTGTTTTTAATGCCTACGTCATTTACAGAAATACAGAATGCAGCCCATTTTTTCAGGAGAACATGAATTTAATTTGGAAACCTCTGAATACAGGAAAGTCTAGGCGTTTTAATCTCGCGCCGGTTATGACAAGCCTCGGATGTAATGTAAGCCTCAGTGTCATTCAAGATTTAAAATGCTATGCAATTGAAAATGACCTGCACTCGTGCGATTTCCAGGTTGTTTTTAATTCAGAAGACTTTAAAAGAATGAATCGTGTCTACTTCGCAATAATTGACAGTCTGTTCTATATGAACAAATAGATTTTCTGATTATTGTCAAACATACAAAACCAACATTAATTATATTCTTAAACATTACCCTTTTAGGTACCACTTTATAATAAGACTACCTTTATAAAGGGTTTATAAATTGTTTACAATGAGTTTATTAATGGTTACTAATTAGGTTGTAAATGCCTTAAAAACCATTAATAATCAGTTATAACACATACGTAGAAAGGGCAACAATGACCTGTTGTTTGCCAAATAGTGAACCCACAGCCATCTATATTGTTAAATTTCAGATCTTTTCAGATACTCACTCAACTTGCTTCTCCATCTCCATATCCTCCATCAGTCAACATCAGTTTAACCATTTAACTCCCAAGTTTAATCATTCCACCACTAACTCTTTTAGTCATTTATAATAATGTGGTGTATATTATCATATGAAATAATAAAATTGACATCTAAGGGCTAAGCAATAATTACCCCTTACCTTGACATTTTCAGCATACTATCTGAAATCATCCTTGGGGTTGTCACAGATATTGATATAATGTTGCCAGGCGCTAATGTTCAAAGAACATGAAAGTGCTGTTGTGATCCTTAAGGTTGAGTGGAATCTTCTTTAGGACAGCATTCCAGATGTAACTTCCTTTACTGGTTTGCTGCAGGCAATTTCACTGCAAGTAATTACTGCAGCTCCCAGCATGTAGTTTTCCATTTTGCTTTTGCCGATCAAGATTTTCAAATTGTAGATGAGTATTTGTTAATGAGTTACAAACACTTATAACCACTAAAAGGGAGCCTTATTGTAAAGTGTAAAACACGTCACTATTTATTAATGAGTTACAAACACTTATAACCACTAAAAGGGAGCCTTATTTTAAAGTGTAAAACACTTCACTATTTATTAATGAGTTACAAATGTAAGTGATATTTAAGACTACTTTTCTACGTAATATATGAAATATGTAGTATATACATTCATCTTTTATTTTATTTTAGGATCAGAATGTTTCATTGTTGAAACTGTGACAGACTGTGATGCTGTGACAGACGAAAGTGTGCTATATCATCCATTTCAAAGTAAGTTTTTATTAATTTTTGATTAAAAATAATTATTTAATTTCAAACGTGATGATTTGATTCCTTCAATATGAAACTCAAATTTTATATATTTATATTTACTGATGTAGTAATTTAATTTACTTTCTAAAAAGTTACATGATACATTTAAGTAAACTACTGTAACAGTTGTTTTTAACAAACTTTGCTAAAAATGTACAAAAGTATATTTGGAAATAAGTATTTTAGAAGTATACTGAATTACATTAAACTGAAAGTCTATTTAAAATACACTATATTGTACTTTTAAAAAGTATGATCGAATTTCACTTTCAAACATTTGATGAAAGCATAATATTAATTTACTTTTAATATATTTTAAGTAATTGCATAAATCTATTAGCATATTTACAGCATACTTAGAAACTTCTCACTATGTTTTAAGTATAGTATATATTTTATATATTAAGTAAGTATATATTTTTTTCACCAGGGTTAGTAGCCTCATTTCATGACATTTCATGTGGTTCATTCACACCTTGACTATTTTTGTCAAAAATATTAGAAAATATATTTTTTTGATTTATCATTTCTCAGTTTTTTTGTTACGACACATAGAATGTACAGTATACAGGTGTAAAATGTTTCATTTTGTTTCTTTTTTTGCTGATGCTTATGCTTTTTTGCTCTTTTTCTCTATGTGTGTGTATAAGTGTGAGTGAACACTCCCTAAAAGATGTGTGCACATTATTGCTGCAAGATTGTTAAGCATCCAGCTCTGCAGATGTAAAGAAAAGCATGAACATAACCAGTTAACAAAGATATGGAGCAACAAATACACCAGAGTATGTTAAAGACGCTCTCTAGAATAGCACTGTAAATAAACCCTGCTACAAGTACAGGACAGTATTGAATAACAGTGGTCACTGTGATGATCAGAATTATGCTAACTGCTTTTCTCTTTGCCTGATTAGCCTCGTCTCTCTCCTTCCCTTTCTGACCTGGACCTGGATGCTTCAGTGCCCTGACTACAGCTAAACAGCAGAATAGTTTAATAATGAGGAAAACTGACCAAAGTGGCAGGACAGAATAAATAAAGATGTTATTGACATTTAAGGGAATGAACATACAGATTATACAATAGCCAAGAACTCCCATCCATGCAGCAGCAGAACATGCCAGCCTGTATCTCAGGGGCTTGTACTTCAGGAAAGTGACAGGATGGACCACCGCCATGTAACGCTCCACACAGATCAAACAGAGAAACAGAGGACGGGCGCAGATAAATACTCCCCCATAAAAACTACTAATGGTGTAAATTCTAAACAGACAAAACTAAGAACGTAGAATAAACAGCGTATGCAGATGAACATCTCGTTAACAGTCAGATTGAGGCCGAAAACTCAGGTAAACCCACAATGAAATTGATTGCATAACCTGGAATGTACATAGGGTCTGTATATCCTGCCCAAGGATTCCTGCTTGTAGCATTTCTAAACAGGTTTGAGATGGGTGTGCTGGAAAGCCCATCAGAGACGTTCATCTTCAGAGTGCACACCCCTTCTCACGATAAAATATGAAATCTGAAATAAATTACACAAAGAAAATTATATAAGGGCCAAATATAATGAAACAAACAGTCTGTTTTCTTTATCAGAACAAATTCATTGTATAGTGTTTTTTTTTTTTTGTGCATAGATCTAGATCAACATAGATCTAACGTGTTCAGTTGATACAGTCATGATAAATATCATAACTACCATAGTAAACCATAGTAATGATAGTACAGTTAAAAAGTGATCTCACCTTTCAGTCATAAACAGAATGCAGGATACCACAAGAAGAATACATTAGTATATTAATTTAATGGACTGACTAATTATCAATTCACATTAGTTTAAACATTATTAATCATTATATTTTAACTTAATTAAATTCTAAATTCATTATAATTTACAGCATTCTTAAGCCTAAATTGTACAAATTAGTGTTGTATAAAATGTCTTAACTAGTATTATTTAACAATGTTCATTACTGTCATAAGTACTGTGATGCATCCTTCCTGTAAATTGTTTCTGAGTTCAGCATTGTTGAGAACTGCACCCTTAAAATGATCAGTGTATTGTTCTGAGAACAGCAACATCTTTATCTGATACACAGATGCTCTTCTTTGTCATCAGTTTCAACTTAAAGTGATGTTTATTTGATGGGGTAGGATTTGGTGGTCTACTAGGTTTTGTATAGTTATTAGGGTTTCTCTATAATATTAAATAAATAAAATCTAATTAAATCCAAGCTCAAATGTTACACAATAAATGGTAAATAAATTGATTCTTATGAGTTTTTCTACTACTGTAAATATGCCATTTTAAATACAACAGCATTAATATACAATAACCTTTTTTCAAATCATTATGTATATATTTTACTTTAAAGTAAGTAAACGTCAGAAGATATTCCATAATAAAAATATATATATTTCTTAATGCATACGTACTGTATAGGCAGAAAAACTTTAGATCCATAAGTAGTCAAGAAAAGCAGACATCTGGCTAATTTACCATAAAAGGCATCTGTTTGAGTGTGTGTGTGTGTGTGACTTTATTTAATTTATGACATGTGATTTTTCATGCATTTAAATGTATGCTAAGCTAATGTCAGTAAGGTAAATGCCAGTAATGTTTGACATGAAGGGTAGCAGTTTTATGTAGCATACATCAATGTAAATTCAATAAATATTGACTAAATGCAATAAAAAATTCAAACAAAAAAAACTTTTCATGTGATGTAAACTACATCCAACATCAACAAAAATAAAATCTACAGCCAGAGTTATGTGGTTATGTGACAGTCCTTTCAGTTATAGGCAGTTCAGTTATAAGCATTAATATACTGTATGACGTGTACTATTTTAATGGTAGCAGTATAACATGGTAGAGTTATATGTTAATCCCTGGTTTAACACTAGAATGACAAAGACAGTAATTTTGATTAATTATTTACACAAGAAACCACCTGTATAAGTGGATGGGTTACTTTTATTGTATTAGATTATTTTTAGCATTGTTATGGAATTTTTACTACAGAACACAATAAGTGCACATGAACAGCTTCTCTTTTTAATGCTATTTCAGTGTCTGACCGCTGCTATTGTTCACCTCAGAAACAGCTCAGAATCATGCTTTCATTTACTAAACACAGTAAATGTAAAACTGTATATAAACAGTACATAATCACTTTTTTTTACACAAATACCAATGTTTAAACTCTCTCTCACATTATTTATGTTTCACTTAGAAATGACATAAACAAGGTGTAATAAGTTTCTTCAATGTATTAGAATTAGTCTACTCTTTAAGTAAATGTAAGTAATAAAGAAAATAAAAAATAAGAAAAATAAGAAACAAACACTCAAATATATTTCACCTCAATTAAGTGGGTACATAATTAGCAATAACAATAAGTAAATGATCAATATTGTTTTCAATCTGTAGAGTTATATTAGTAACTTTCACATGTATAAATAAGTAATTAGTATAAATATATAAATATTATATTATAAAGAAATAATAAAATATTATTAGTATAAGTAGTATGATTTTTATTTGTACAAGATTTTAAAATGAGGCCAGTTCAACAGCCTGATCTTTAATCTTATGTTGTGTTCAGTACAAATGCAAAACAAAAGAAACATGTAAATAAATTACAAACCAAATACAAATGTGTGAAAAAGGTCACCTGTCAGAGACAATGCATGAGTTTAAATTAATGTTGTAAAGGAGATTAGGGGAGTAAGATATTCAACTTTGTTAATGTATAAATAAATGAAAGAAAGACAATTGTTATTATTTAACATTAACCTTTACTGAAAAAAATTGCTTGAGTACAATATATGGTTACAAATGAATATTAGCAGGATACAAAATACTTCAATAGTAATATTTTAAGAACTGCAAACTTGAAGCAGAATTGCGAAAACTAGAGCTACAGCAAATCTCTAGCTACATTCAAACTGCTTAAAATATTAGAAAATATTTTTTCTGATTTAACATTTCTCAGATTTTTTGTTGTAACACATAGAATATTATGAAAGCCCATTCCCGCCACCTAAAAAATGAAAAATAATCCAACACAATCTTGTATTATTATTAAGTAAACCGCTATCTAAATATTTTGAAATACTAAGTCATTATTTTGAGATACTATCTCAATATAATGACTTACTATCTCAAAACAATGACTTAGTATTTCAAAATATTTAGATAGCGGTTTACTTAATAATAATACAAGATTGTGTTGGATTATTTTTCATTTTTTAGGTGGCGGGAATGGGCTTTCATAATATTCTATGTGTTACAACAAAAAATCTGAGAAATGTTAAATCAGAAAAAATATTTTCTAATATTTTAAGCAGTTTGAATGTAGCTAGAGATTTGCTGTAGCTCTAGTTTTCGCAATTCTGCTTCAAGTTTGCAGTTCTTAAAATATTACTATTGAAGTATTTTGTATCCTGCTAATATTCATTTGTAACCATATATTGTACTCAAGCAATTTTTTTCAGTAAAGGTTAATGTTAAATAATAACAATTGTCTTTCTTTCATTTATTTATACATTAACAAAGTTGAATATCTTACTCCCCTAATCTCCTTTACAACATTAATTTAAACTCATGCATTGTCTCTGACAGGTGACCTTTTTCACACATTTGTATTTGGTTTGTAATTTATTTACATGTTTCTTTTGTTTTGCATTTGTACTGAACACAACATAAGATTAAAGATCAGGCTGTTGAACTGGCCTCATTTTAAAATCTTGTACAAATAAAAATCATACTACTTACACTAATAATATTTTATTATTTCTTTATAATATAATATTTATATATTTATACTAATTACTTATTTATACATGTGAAAGTTACTAATATAACTCTACAGATTGAAAACAATATTGATCATTTACTTATTGTTATTGCTAATTATGTACCCACTTAATTGAGGTGAAATATATTTGAGTGTTTGTTTCTTATTTTTCTTATTTTTTATTTTCTTTATTACTTACATTTACTTAAAGAGTAGACTAATTCTAATACATTGAAGAAACTTATTACACCTTGTTTATGTCATTTCTAAGTGAAACATAAATAATGTGAGAGAGAGTTTAAACATTGGTATTTGTGTAAAAAAAAGTGATTATGTACTGTTTATATACAGTTTTACATTTACTGTGTTTAGTAAATGAAAGCATGATTCTGAGCTGTTTCTGAGGTGAACAATAGCAGCGGTCAGACACTGAAATAGCATTAAAAAGAGAAGCTGTTCATGTGCACTTATTGTGTTCTGTAGTAAAAATTCCATAACAATGCTAAAAATAATCTAATACAATAAAAGTAACCCATCCACTTATACAGGTGGTTTCTTGTGTAAATAATTAATCAAAATTACTGTCTTTGTCATTCTAGTGTTAAACCAGGGATTAACATATAACTCTACCATGTTATACTGCTACCATTAAAATAGTACACGTCATACAGTATATTAATGCTTATAACTGAACTGCCTATAACTGAAAGGACTGTCACATAACCACATAACTCTGGCTGTAGATTTTATTTTTGTTGATGTTGGATGTAGTTTACATCACATGAAAAGTTTTTTTTGTTTGAATTTTTTATTGCATTTAGTCAATATTTATTGAATTTACATTGATGTATGCTACATAAAACTGCTACCCTTCATGTCAAACATTACTGGCATTTACCTTACTGACATTAGCTTAGCATACATTTAAATGCATGAAAAATCACATGTCATAAATTAAATAAAGTCACACACACACTCAAACAGATGCCTTTTATGGTAAATTAGCCAGATGTCTGCTTTTCTTGACTACTTATGGATCTAAAGTTTTTCTGCCTATACAGTACGTATGCATTAAGAAATATATATATTTTTATTATGGAATATCTTCTGACGTTTACTTACTTTAAAGTAAAATATATACATAATGATTTGAAAAAAGGTTATTGTATATTAATGCTGTTGTATTTAAAATGGCATATTTACAGTAGTAGAAAAACTCATAAGAATCAATTTATTTACCATTTATTGTGTAACATTTGAGCTTGGATTTAATTAGATTTTATTTATTTAATATTATAGAGAAACCCTAATAACTATACAAAACCTAGTAGACCACCAAATCCTACCCCATCAAATAAACATCACTTTAAGTTGAAACTGATGACAAAGAAGAGCATCTGTGTATCAGATAAAGATGTTGCTGTTCTCAGAACAATACACTGATCATTTTAAGGGTGCAGTTCTCAACAATGCTGAACTCAGAAACAATTTACAGGAAGGATGCATCACAGTACTTATGACAGTAATGAACATTGTTAAATAATACTAGTTAAGACATTTTATACAACACTAATTTGTACAATTTAGGCTTAAGAATGCTGTAAATTATAATGAATTTAGAATTTAATTAAGTTAAAATATAATGATTAATAATGTTTAAACTAATGTGAATTGATAATTAGTCAGTCCATTAAATTAATATACTAATGTATTCTTCTTGTGGTATCCTGCATTCTGTTTATGACTGAAAGGTGAGATCACTTTTTAACTGTACTATCATTACTATGGTTTACTATGGTAGTTATGATATTTATCATGACTGTATCAACTGAACACGTTAGATCTATGTTGATCTAGATCTATGCACAAAAAAAAAAAAAACACTATACAATGAATTTGTTCTGATAAAGAAAACAGACTGTTTGTTTCATTATATTTGGCCCTTATATAATTTTCTTTGTGTAATTTATTTCAGATTTCATATTTTATCGTGAGAAGGGGTGTGCACTCTGAAGATGAACGTCTCTGATGGGCTTTCCAGCACACCCATCTCAAACCTGTTTAGAAATGCTACAAGCAGGAATCCTTGGGCAGGATATACAGACCCTATGTACATTCCAGGTTATGCAATCAATTTCATTGTGGGTTTACCTGAGTTTTCGGCCTCAATCTGACTGTTAACGAGATGTTCATCTGCATGTTTATTCTACGTTCTTAGTTTTGTCTGTTTAGAATTTACACCATTAGTAGTTTTTATGGGGGAGTATTTATCTGCGCCCGTCCTCTGTTTCTCTGTTTGATCTGTGTGGAGCGTTACATGGCGGTGGTCCATCCTGTCACTTTCCTGAAGTACAAGCCCCTGAGATACAGGCTGGCATGTTCTGCTGCTGCATGGATGGGAGTTCTTGGCTATTGTATAATCTGTATGTTCATTCCCTTAAATGTCAATAACATCTTTATTTATTCTGTCCTGCCACTTTGGTCAGTTTTCCTCATTATTAAACTATTCTGCTGTTTAGCTGTAGTCAGGGCACTGAAGCATCCAGGTCCAGGTCAGAAAGGGAAGGAGAGAGACGAGGCTAATCAGGCAAAGAGAAAAGCAGTTAGCATAATTCTGATAATCACAGTGACCACTGTTATTCAATACTGTCCTGTACTTGTAGCAGGGTTTATTTACAGTGCTATTCTAGAGAGCGTCTTTAACATACTCTGGTGTATTTGTTGCTCCATATCTTTGTTAACTGGTTATGTTCATGCTTTTCTTTACATCTGCAGAGCTGGATGCTTAACAATCTTGCAGCAATAATGTGCACACATCTTTTAGGGAGTGTTCACTCACACTTATACACACACATAGAGAAAAAGAGCAAAAAAGCATAAGCATCAGCAAAAAAAGAAACAAAATGAAACATTTTACACCTGTATACTGTACATTCTATGTGTCGTAACAAAAAAACTGAGAAATGATAAATCAAAAAAATATATTTTCTAATATTTTTGACAAAAATAGTCAAGGTGTGAATGAACCACATGAAATGTCATGAAATGAGGCTACTAACCCTGGTGAAAAAAATATATACTTACTTAATATATAAAATATATACTATACTTAAAACATAGTGAGAAGTTTCTAAGTATGCTGTAAATATGCTAATAGATTTATGCAATTACTTAAAATATATTAAAAGTAAATTAATATTATGCTTTCATCAAATGTTTGAAAGTGAAATTCGATCATACTTTTTAAAAGTACAATATAGTGTATTTTAAATAGACTTTCAGTTTAATGTAATTCAGTATACTTCTAAAATACTTATTTCCAAATATACTTTTGTACATTTTTAGCAAAGTTTGTTAAAAACAACTGTTACAGTAGTTTACTTAAATGTATCATGTAACTTTTTAGAAAGTAAATTAAATTACTACATCAGTAAATATAAATATATAAAATTTGAGTTTCATATTGAAGGAATCAAATCATCACGTTTGAAATTAAATAATTATTTTTAATCAAAAATTAATAAAAACTTACTTTGAAATGGATGATATAGCACACTTTCGTCTGTCACAGCATCACAGTCTGTCACAGTTTCAACAATGAAACATTCTGATCCTAAAATAAAATAAAAGATGAATGTATATACTACATATTTCATATATTACGTAGAAAAGTAGTCTTAAATATCACTTACATTTGTAACTCATTAATAAATAGTGAAGTGTTTTACACTTTAAAATAAGGCTCCTATTTAGTGGTTATAAGTGTTTGTAACTCATTAATAAATAGTGACGTGTTTTACACTTTACAATAAGGCTCCCTTTTAGTGGTTATAAGTGTTTGTAACTCATTAACAAATACTCATCTACAATTTGAAAATCTTGATCGGCAAAAGCAAAATGGAAAACTACATGCTGGGAGCTGCAGTAATTACTTGCAGTGAAATTGCCTGCAGCAAACCAGTAAAGGAAGTTACATCTGGAATGCTGTCCTAAAGAAGATTCCACTCAACCTTAAGGATCACAACAGCACTTTCATGTTCTTTGAACATTAGCGCCTGGCAACATTATATCAATATCTGTGACAACCCCAAGGATGATTTCAGATAGTATGCTGAAAATGTCAAGGTAAGGGGTAATTATTGCTTAGCCCTTAGATGTCAATTTTATTATTTCATATGATAATATACACCACATTATTATAAATGACTAAAAGAGTTAGTGGTGGAATGATTAAACTTGGGAGTTAAATGGTTAAACTGATGTTGACTGATGGAGGATATGGAGATGGAGAAGCAAGTTGAGTGAGTATCTGAAAAGATCTGAAATTTAACAATATAGATGGCTGTGGGTTCACTATTTGGCAAACAACAGGTCATTGTTGCCCTTTCTACGTATGTGTTATAACTGATTATTAATGGTTTTTAAGGCATTTACAACCTAATTAGTAACCATTAATAAACTAATTGTAAACAATTTATAAACCCTTTATAAAGGTAGTCTTATTATAAAGTGGTACCTAAACGTTTAATGTTTAAGAATATAATTAATGTTGGTTTTGTATGTTTGACAATAATCAGAAAATCTATTTGTTCATATAGAACAGACTGTCAATTATTGCGAAGTAGACACGATTCATTCTTTTAAAGTCTTCTGAATTAAAAACAACCTGGAAATCGCACGAGTGCAGGTCATTTTCAATTGCATAGCATTTTAAATCTTGAATGACACTGAGGCTTACATTACATCCGAGGCTTGTCATAACCGGCGCGAGATTAAAACGCCTAGACTTTCCTGTATTCAGAGGTTTCCAAATTAAATTCATGTTCTCCTGAAAAAATGGGCTGCATTCTGTATTTCTGTAAATGACGTAGGCATTAAAAACAGAGCAGTGTCTTCTGAAGCTAAACCATTCTATATGGTTCAAAGTAAAACGAGCTGAGGCATCATCGTATCTATCCGTTTTTCCGACGTACATAGCAACGCTATATATATCCTTAAGAAAAACATATCCGAAGTAAGTTCCATCTGACAAACGCCAGACTCGATCCTTGAGCGCTCCTTGAGCGATTGGTTCAGGAATGCTCTCCCTTGTTCGGTACCTTTTTAGATTCTCGTCATCGTGCTCTTCTTCTACAGATCCTCCCATATGGTCTAACGCGTAGGATTTCTGGCTTTCATCCAGACGGTCCGGGTTCGAATCCCGGTATGGGAAGCTTTGGTTTTCAGCAACCTCAGAAACACAAGCCATTGCTCCGTTCTCTCGGTCCTTCACACATCTCGCTAACTCTTAAATACACATTTCACTCGTAGGCTTGCTGTGATTGCTCCATAGGAATAACAACCTTATTGGTCAATACTTTTGGCGGGAATTTTTGTTTGACCAATCAGGACAATCTGAATAATGATGGGGGCGGGGCTGGGCGGGACGGGAAGAGGTGGGGATGGGGCAGGAAGGGCGGAGGGATGGGCGGGGCGGTGTGTCACCATGGTTTAAATTACCTCATATCCAAAACATGAATGACGAATGGCAGGGGTAATTACACGCCACCAGTTAATAATTACCGGAGACTCGTAGTCATTGATATCAGAAAAATAATTAAGAGAGTTCAAGGGTCAGGGGATCTGAGGGGTCAATGGTAATTACAGATGATTGAAAACATAATTAATAACTGACAGCATCATAGGGTGATCTGAGGGGTCAAAGGGCACATGGCAAAGGTCAAAAGTAATTACAGATGATTGAAAACATAATTAATAACTGACAGCATCATAGGGTGATCTGAGGGGTCAAAGGTCACATTCCAGAAAAGGAGGCATGTGCTGTGGGGGAGAGGTCAAAGGGCACCTAGCAAAGGTCAAAAGGTCACCTGTCAAAAAGTTTGATTGATAGTGCAAAGGTCAAAAGGTCACCTGTCAAAAAGTTTGATTGACAGTGCCCCTTATATTCTCTCTCTAGTGTTAGTACTAAATCCCATTCCTAATCCCACAGTTAGTCCCAATTAAATCCCAATTCTAATCCTAATACCAATGCTTCAGCCTATTTCAAATTCCATTCTATATCCCACAGCTAGTCCCAACTCAATTCCTGTTCTAATCCCAGTCCTGTTGCTAGTGTTAGTACTAAATCCCATTCCTAATCCCACAGTTAGTCCCAATTAAATCCCAATTCTAATCCTTAAACCACTGCTAGTGTCAGTACTAAATTCCATTCCTGGTCTGGCAGCTAGTCCCAATTAAATGCCAATTCTACTCCTAAAACCAATACTAGAGCCAATGCCAAATTCTATTCCCAGTTCCATCACCAGTCCCAACTCAATCCTTGTTCTAATCCTAGTGTCAGTACTAAATCCCAATCCTAATCCAACAGTTACCCCAATTAAATCTCAATTCTAATCCTAACACCAACACTAGTGCCAGTGCCACTCTGCTTTTTCTCTCTCTCTCTGTACAAAAGGTCTAAAGCTTTTAATAAAATAAAGTACTAGCATGCTAACGCTAGTGCTTATCAGTCCTGCTTCTTGGTCAGAGTGTCTGCTCGTAGCCGGGCTTCTAGTCATGACATTTTCTCTCAGGACAAAGCAAGGAACGTCCCCTTCAGCGGTCGGAGGTTTGGAACACCTCCACCTCCACCACTCCTGCGTCTGATTATAATCTGCCGTTCCTCAGCAAATAGCCTTCAGCAGAAGACCACCACTCCCCCCCCGAAAGGTCTCCTCACACGGCCCAGCCACACGCTTTCACCCAAGATTTCGCCAAAGAAAAGAAGAAAAGAAGTGAGGAACTGAGGGGGAGGTGAAGACCAAACATCAATAGAGGCTTATCGTCCTGAATTATGCAGACTTTAGGCCATTTAATTAAGGTTTAAGCAGAAAAAAGAGAGATATTTCCTGCAGGAACTTTCATCTAAGCCCAGGGAATCGCTATCTGTAAAACGTGTGAAAGGTCGCAGTCGCACACACCGACTAAAAAGGAGTGAATTTATGAGGAAAAAGAGAGAAAAAAAACACAGACATTAGTTCCAGAAGAAGTGTAAGAAAAGATGAATGGAGAATTCCACAGTAAACACTTAAATATTTCACCTTCGGCTGACTTCCTGCTGAACCTAATCCAAAACATCCACCAATGAAAGGAACGAGCGGATAAAGGAAAAACCCGTTCCAATAGACTGTGGAAGAGAAAAACACCTCTGAATATTGTTAATCAGACCGTTATGGGAAATACAAATAAGCAAAAACCTACAATTCCAAGGAACTTTCTCTCATCACTCCGACTACCACATGGAAATTGTATGTTAAGGATAATATTCCTACAAATGATTTACAATAGAGTTTCCAAATTTCCAGTCTCAGTGTCAATTCCAATCTACTCCCAGACTTAAAACAGTCCCCAATAACAATCCCAATCGAAGTCAAAGTCTTAGTTCCATTCCCAATTTAACGCCAGAACAACTGCTAGTGCCAATGCCATAATATGTTCTCAATCCAATAGTCAATCCAAATTTTAATCCTAGTATTAATACTAGTGCCAGTGCCACAATCCATTCTCAATCCCATCATCAATCCATATCAATTCTAGTCAATATCAATTGTAATGCCAGCAACACTGCTAGTGTCAATCCTTAAATCCATTTCCAATCAAACTGTCCATCCCAATTAACTTACTATATTAATGCTCAATTACAATTTCAATTTTAATTCCAATCCCCTAATACTCAAAGCCATATGTTCTCAATCCAACTCTCCAATTATAAACCATCATAAAGCTATTTCAATCCAATAGTCGATCTCAAATCTAATACTAGTACCAATGCTGGTGCCAATGCCATAATCCATTCTCAATTGCATCAGTCCCAATTCTAATCCTAAATCTTAATCCCCAAACCCATTTCCAGTTTTAATTCCAGCACCACTGCTATATCAATGCCATTATACGTTTTCAGTCCAATAGTCAATCCAAATTCTAATCCAAGTACCAATACTAGTGCCATAATCCACTCTTAATTTCAATTATAGTCAATACCAATTGTAATGTCAGCCACACTGCAAGTGTCAATGCTTAAATCCAATCCTAATCCAAGTGTCCATACCCCCAATGTCCAATTCCAATTTCAATTTGAACTCCAATTCCTACAATGTCAATCTTCCCCCAAGACTAAGCCCTTTAGTCCAATGTTAGTCCCAGTCCTACACTCAATTCTAATGCCAGAACCACTGCTGACAAAATCATTATTGGATTATCCCAATCCAATAGTCAATCTCAAATCTAATAATAGTGTCAAGCTATGATAAATCAATGCCAGAATCAGTTCTCAATTGCATCAATCTCAATTCTAAACCCATTACCAAACCTATTTTCAGTCCCAATTAAATTGAAATCCAATCATTAATCCCAATTCTAATTCTACTACCAGTACCAGTGCCAATACTAAAATTAATTCGCAATCCCATTGTCAGTCAATTTGCCAATCTATTCCCATTCCTATGTCCAATTTCAATTCCAATCCTAAATCCAATCTACTCTCAAGATTAAGCCAATTTCAGTCTTTAAGAACAATACCACCTCCATTCACAGACCCAATTCCATTGCCTGATTCAATACCAAAGCAAGTCAAAACCAGTCCCAATTCTAATCACTTTCTATTAGTGTCCAATTCCAGTTTTTAAAATGTAACCAACCTTATTTTCAGTTCCATTCTATCACAAGTCGCACTAAACATTTCAAATCAAACAAAGAAAATCTAATTCCTAAATCTGAAACTAAAAAGTCATTTCTCACTCTTTCCTCTCTCTCTATTTTCCAGCTCCAGCTCCAGCTCTTCACTCCTACTGTCCTAAAACCTGCAGACTAGAACCAGAACTCGCTCGGCCGGACTGGACTGAACTGTTGCTATAACTGAGGTAAAACTCTGTAATGCAGCTGCAATAAAATGTAATGTAATTCTAGCTGAGCAATAGTGAGGTGGTCTGCTGTAAAATCAACTCAACATAGAGACACAGGGTAGAGACTAGTCCACCCAAATCAAGTCAGATTTATTTACACAGCACATTTAAAACTCATCAAGTGTAAAATAAAGTTAGATACTTTTAATCTAAGAAACAGTTCAGAAGGATTAAATGCCAGGACAGTTCAAAGTAGTTTCCAATTTGGTTTTAAAAGATTCTGGAGTAGAGGAAAACTTTATGAAAGATAACAGGATGTAGGGATGCACAATATGAACAGAAAATCTGGTGTGAGGTAATTTTGTTGGAAATCCTGAAATTAAGATATTGAATTTAATCTTCTCAAAGATTTTTCAGCTCTTGATTTGGCTGCCCTTTTTTCCCCCAAGAAAACCGCTTGGTATGAGTGTTTAGTGTGACCTCACTGTATACCTTTACTCTACCTTAATCTACATTACTTTACCACACTATACCCTCGCTCTACCTCACTCTACCTATGCTCTACCTCAGTGTATCTTAATGTACATCATGCTAACTTTGCTCTATCTCAATCTATATGACTCTACCGCTCTACCACACTATTCCCTTGGTCTATATCACTCTATTTCATCTCATTGTATCCCAAGCTACATCACTCTACCACACTTCCACACTATGACCTTGCTCTACCTCAGTGTACCTCACTTTACCTTTGCTCTACTTTTGTGTACCTGACTCTACTTTTGCTCTACTTTAATGTACTTCCCTCTACCACACTTCCATGCTATTCCCTCACTCTACCTCGCTCCACCTCAGTGTATCTCAATCTACATAACATTTTATCTCGCTCTACCTCAATCTACATCACTCTACAACACTACCATGCTTTATCCTTGCTCTACCCTACTCTACCTCACTGTACCTCACTCTACTTCTGCTCTACCTTAATCTACCTCACGCTACCTTCCCTTTACCTCAGTGTATCTTGCTCTACCTTTACTCTGCCTTTGTTTGAACTCACTGTACCTCGCTTTACCTTACTGTATCTCAATCTACATCACTCTACTACACTACCATTCTATATCCTCGCTCTACCTCACTTTACCTTTACTCTACATCACTGTACCTCACTCTACTTCTGGTCTACCTTAATCTACCTCACGCTTCCTTCCCTTTACCTCAGTGTACCTTGCTCTACCTTTACTCTACCTTTGTTCTACCTTGTTCTACCTCAGTGTACCTCAATCGACATCACTTTACCACACTTCCACACTATGCCCTTGCTCTACCTCGCTCTACTTTTGCTCTGCCTCAGTGTACCTCACTCTACCACACACATCTACATTAACTTACCTCACTCTACCTTCACTCTACCTTGCTCTGCCTCACTCTACCTCCAACCTCGTTATGTTTGTTGCTGTATGTGAGTTATGCAGTTTGAGTTTGCTGTTATTCACAGTGATATTGCAAGTCATATTGCAATAATGATAAAAATATGTTTAAAATGTATAGTGCAGCCCCATCATCAATGTGTACCTGTGGAGCCTGGTTTAGTCACTTGGTTTTGTGTGTGCGTGTGTGTGTGTGTGTGTGTGTGTGTGTGTCAGCATTAGGTTTCACGCTTCATTTCTCTCAAGCAGTAATGGAAAGTGTGTGTTTGTGTGTGTGTGTGTGTGTGTGTGTGTGTGTGTGTGTGTGTGTGCTGGAGGGTAGAATTCTTGGCTGCTGGGTTTTAATCAGTATAATCCCTGTTTTGGAGACTGAATGCCAGTTGTGTGTGTGTATAGTGTGTGTGTGTGTTGCGGTCACTCAGTTGAACCAGTGTGGTGTTATCCACCTGGTGCCCTTGGTCTTCATAACCAAGAACCAGCCCGGAGCTGTCGGCTCAGGTGTGTTTAAAACCTCATTTAAAATCTTCATTATCACCCAATAATATCCTCACATCCAACCACACACTGATAATGATGGAGCAGAGATAAAACATGGAGGCTGATGATGAAATCTGAAGATCTGAAGATGATGAGAAATGATTTCAAACACTTTTGGACTAATGTTTGGGTAATTAATAAAATACTCTAAAAGTTAAATATCGTAAAGAACAGTTGTACTGGTAAATATTGGGCGGATTGGAGTGCTGGGGTCTTGGGTTCAAGTCCCTATCTGGGTGGAGTTTCCATGTTCTCCTTGTATTTGCGTGGATTTCCTCCACAATCCAAAAACATGGAGATAAACTGGGTAAACTGCAGTTCCCCAGGTGGACAGTGGTTTCCGGTTGAGAGTATGTTGTGCACGATTGGCTGTTGCCTCTCACTGGTTTGCGGATGAGTGCTGAGTATAAACGATTGTATGCAAAAAAAAAAAAAAAACAGGATTGTAAATTATTCTTGGGTTTCTAGAAAGGCATTATATGAGTGTAACTTCATTCATTTATTCATTTATTCAACTAGGTCTGTCACAATAATTACATTATTGCTTTATAATATAGTAAGGACGTGACCTCAATAGTATAGCACAATTTGTTTTTTATTTCTTGTCTGAACATTAAGTCATGGAAGTATCCTAAATTTGTTAAAAACAGCAGTTTTATGTAGTACATTTAGTATTTCAAGTATTTCTTTAGTCCAATTACATTCACCTTTTTAACGATTTATCTTTTAATATTGTTTAATCGCATTATTTTCTGTGTCAATTTATTATCTATTACTATTATAACTGTTATCATGACAGACGTAACTGTATTGTTAACAAAGCCTGTCACAATAATTATAATTATTACATTATTGACTATACTGGTCAAAAGTTTTAGAACACCTCCAACAGTTTTAAGCTCTTTATGTTCAGTCAATAACCTGAAATGGTGCAAAATCCAACAGAAGCATTCATTCACATTCACACTTTCATCATCATAATAACTAGAAAAAGACACAGATAAAACACATAACTCTGTAACTATTAAAAGTAGAAGTTCTTTTAGTCTTTAGAGAAATTACAGATGAAGTCAGAGAGCGGTGAGTTCTGTTTCTACACCTTCAAATAAAGACTCTTAGAAACTGGAGAAAAAAAAAACTGCTACAGGAAGACGTCTGGCTGACCCACATGGAAACAGCAGCTTTAGCCTTTAGCTCTTTAGATTAACATGATTAAGGACTGAGACTCAGTTTCAGCAGAGAAGAGAATAATTAGAATTAGAATTAGAATTAGAGTTAATCTGACAGGAGAAGAACTGCACTAATAAAATTATTGATAAGATAAAGATACAATATAATAAAGCATTGTCAAGATTGTCTACAATATACAATATAAGGTATATAGTTTTAATTTTAGCTGCCCACAAAATTAAAATGACCATTAATATGAATCAGAAGGTACTTTATACAGACTGTGTTTGACACAGTTATTCAGAATTTCTCGATATTATGAATTCTGCAATCCTCTACATATGCTCTACATATACTCTACATATACTCCTCTATACTCTGTTTACTCTGTAAAGCCCATACAGATCAGAACCGACAGATAACCAGACAGTCGGTTAAAGATGAGTCAAACGATGAGCGAGTGCTGCTGTTTGAAGAGTCAGACAGCAGCAGCAGCAGCAGCAGAGAGACAGTTCAGTCCTGCTGTCTCTCTGTTCTCCAGTCCTGAATAAAATAACACCGCGTACAGAACCGGTTCTGAGAGAACGCCGGGTCGGGTCTGTGTAGGTGGGTTTCTTTATTCTGCAGAAAATAAAACTTTACAGCTCAGCGTTTGATTGACGTTTCAAACGTTTCTGAATTCTGCACTAAAATACTGATCTTCTGACCCACAGAATAACATAAAAAAGCCAAAAAGGTCCAAAAGTCATGCTATAAAACTTATATCACTATATTATACCACAGTTACTGTAGTTCAGACCCTGCAATGTGATTGGCTGAGAGGGATTGTATGAGTGCCGCTACCAGCCGGTAATGCACTGTAACCAAATCTCTTAATGTGCGTATTACTCCACCACATACAGGTAACCTAGTGGTGGATGTGGATGTGATGTGGATGTTTGTAGATGTTTTACAGATGTGCTGCAGATGTTTTATAGATTTGCTGTTGATGCTTTACAGAAGTGCTGCAGATGTTTTGTAGATGTTCTATATACAGTATGTATTGTATTTGTTCTGTAGCTGTTCTATGGATGTTTTCTAGATGTGCTGTAGATATTTTCTGAGTTTTTAAAAATGTGTTGTGGATGTTTGTAGACACTTCATCCATGTCTTGTAGATGTTTTGCAGATATGCTGTAGACGTTTGCTGGTGTTATAGGTGGGCTGTAGATATTTTATAGATGTTTGCAGATGTTTTATAGATGTGCTATAGATGTTTTGCAGATGTCCTGTAGATGTTTTACAGACATGCTTTAGATGTTTTGTAGATGTTTCATAGATGTGTTGTAGATGTGTTGATGTTCTGTAGATGTTCTGTTTTATATATGTGCTGTGTATGGTTTGTAGCTGTTCTATGGATGTTTTATATATGTGCTATAGATGTTTTGCAGATGTCCTGTAGATGTTTTAAAGATGTGCTGTATATGTGCTATAGATGTTTTGCAGATGTCCTGTAGATGTTTTAAAGATGTGCTGTATATGTGCTATAGATGTTTTGCAGATGTCCTGTAGATGTTTTAAAGATGTGCTGTATATGTGCTATAGATGTTTTGCAGATGTCCTGTAGATGTTTTAAAGATGTGCTGTATATGTGCTATAGATGTTTTGCAGATGTCCTGTAGATGTTTTAAAGATGTGCTGTATATGTGCTATAGATGTTTTGCAGATGTCCTGTAGATGTTTTAAAGATGTGCTGTATATGTGCTGTAGATGTTTTGCAGAAGTCCTGTAGATGTTTTATAGATGTGCTGTATATGTGCTGTAGATGTTTTGCAGATGTCCTGTAGATGTTTTAAAGATGTGCTGTATATGTGCTATAGATGTTTTGCAGATGTCCTGTAGATGTTTTAAAGATGTGCTGTATATGTGCTATAGATGTTTTGCAGATGTCCTGTAGATGTTTTAAAGATGTGCTGTATATGTGCAATAGATGTTTTGCAGATGTCCTGTAGATGTTTTAAAGATGTGCTGTATATGTGCTGTAGATGTTTTATAGATGTCCTGTAGATGTTTTAAAGATGTGCTGTATATGTGCTGTAGATGTTTTAAAGATGTGCTGTATATGTGCTGTAGATGTTTTAAAGATGTGCTGTATATGTGCTGTAGATGTTTTATAGATGTCCTGTAGATGTTTTAAAGATGTGCTGTATATGTGCTGTAGATGTTTTATAGATGTCCTGTAGATGTTTTAAAGATGTGCTGTATATGTGCTGTAGATGTTTTATAGATGTCCTGTAGATGTTTTAAAGATGTGCTGTATATGTGCTGTAGATGTTTTATAGATGTCCTGTAGATGTTTTAAAGATGTGCTGTATATGTGCTGTAGATGTTTTGCAGAAGTCCTGTAGATGTTTTGCAGACATGCTATATATATTTTGCTGATGTTTCGTAAATGTGTCATAGATGTTTTATAGATGTGTTGTGTTTTGTTAATTATTCATCATTCCAGTATAATTTAAATAAGGTATTAAATACATGCAGTATAAGTAGAGCAGAAACTCAGACTACATCACTGAAACTGCAGAACTGATAAACTGTTGTCTTTTAATCCAGGTTTAATATAAAAAGTGATTTTTTTAGGAGGCTGACATCACAGAGGAGTAGGCGGAGCCAGGGCCGTTAGCGGGGCGGGGCTAGCTCCGTAAATCCCTGCAGTACACTGGCCGAACCCAAGAGCAGAAAAGGGGGCGGAGCTTTTTAAATTACACAGAACTTCCCCCTGCTGACAGATCAGAGACGCTTCCTGCAGAGAGAGGAGAAATCAGCTGTTCTGAATTAAACCACTGAACTACTGCCTCGAGACACACACACACACACACACTACACACACACTATACACACACACTCTCCGTCACACACATGGGCGCGCTAATGTACACCTGAACCCGCTGCTGGAGGCTGTGTGTGCTGATCTGCAGCGGTGAGGGAAATATCAGAAAAAAAAAAAAATCCTTATTTTTCACTGGGATCAATAACTGACCAATCTGTCTATTTATAAATCTATCTGCTGTAGATGTTTTGTAAATGTTTTATCTGTGTTGTGTAGATGCTTAAAGACGTGCTGTATGTGTTTTTTTAAGTTCGGTAGATGTTTTTAGATGCTATGTAGATGTTCTGTAGATGTCCTCCTTTTGAATATGATGTGTAGATGTTGCGTAGATGTTTTATAAATGTGCTGTAGAGGTTGTGTAGATGTTTAAAGGTGTGCTGTAGATGTCTTGTCGATGCTCTGAAGATAATCTCTTATTTAGATGTTATGTGGATGCTCTGTAGATGGTTTATAGATTCTTTATTTTGTGATCAATGATATCTGTTTAAAGATGTGCTGCAGATGTTTTTATAGATGTTTTCCGTCTTAGGTGTTCTGTAGATGCTCTCTAGATATGCTGTAGGTGGTTTACAGAAGTGCTGCAGATTTTTACACGTTGTTTAGATGTTTTGTAGTTGCTCTGTGGATGTTCTCTCTTTTAAATGTTCTGTAGATGTTCTGTAGATGTGTTTTAAATGGTTTACAGATTTGCTTTACATGATTAAATGTCATGTAGATGTTTAAAGATATGATGTAGATGTTTTTTAGATGTTCTCTTTTTTAGATGCTCTGTAGTATTTTACATTGTTTATAGACTTGCTGTACATGTTTAAATGTTGTGTAGATGTTTTACAGATGCACTATAGATGTGTTTTAGGTGCTTTGTAAATGTGTTCTACATATGTAGTTTGTATAGTTATTTTGTAGATGTTCTCTTGTGCACTGTAGATAATATGTAGATGGTCTGCCTGATCGTCCATTATCTGATTATCTAAGTACACATAATGTGTTAAAATGATTTACTGCAGTAATTGGATGACTATAAATTGCATGTTGAATCACTGAATGTGTTTATAACCAGTTATTACATCTATCAATAATAAATGGATTATATGATTCTCAAAGTAGCTGTTTGTCACATCCCTTCTGTTTATAAGTCATAAGAAACCAATATTTATAATACAGAATAACACAATACCCTTCTTTCTTTAATTCTATAATAAATATGAATTATTATAATTAGAGCACAGTGACAGTAGTGCTATAGATGTTTGATCAGTGCAGATTTCTGCTGTTATAAACGGTACAGATTAAGTGTTTATTACGGGTCTGGATGATTTGTACGAGGCCGAGTCGGTTCTGAGAGAGTGTGTGATTATTATTACGGGTCTGGATGATTTGTACAGGTCGGTTCTGGTGGTTCTGAGAGAGTGTGTGATTATTATTACGGGTCTGGATGATTTGTAGAGGTCGGTTCTGGCGGTTCTGAGAGAGTGTGTGATTATTATTACGGGTCTGGATGATTTGTACGGGTCGGTTCTGGTGGTTCTGAGAGAGTGTGTGATTATTATTACGGATCTGGATGATTTGTACAGGTCGGTTCTGGCGGTTCTGAGAGAGTGTGTGATTATTATTACGGGTCTGGATGATTTGTACAGGTCGGTTCTGGCGGTTCTGAGAGAGTGTGTGATTATTATTACGGGTCTGGATGATTTGTAGAGGTCGGTTCTGGCGGTTCTGAGAGAGTGTGTGATTATTATTACGGGTCTGGATGATTTGTACGAGGCCGAGTCGGTTCTGGCGGTTCTGAGAGAGTGTGTGATTATTATTACGGGTCTGGATGATTTGTACAGGTCGGTTCTGGCGGTTCTGAGAGAGTGTGTGATTATTATTACGGGTCTGGATGATTTGTACGAGGCCGAGTCGGTTCTGGCGGTTCTGAGAGAGTGTGTGATTATTATTACGGGTCTGGATGATTTGTACAGGTCGGTTCTGGCGGTTCTGAGAGAGTGTGTGATTATTATTACGGGTCTGGATGATTTGTACGAGGCCGAGTCGGTTCTGGTGGTTCTGAGAGAGTGTGTGATTATTATTACGGATCTGTATGATTTGTACGGGTCGGTTCTGGCGGTTCTGAGAGAGTGTGTGATTATTATTACGGATCTGTATGATTTGTACGGGTCGGTTCTGGTGGTTCTGAGAGAGTGTGTGATTATTATTACGGATCTGTATGATTTGTACGGGTCGGTTCTGGTGGTTCTGAGAGAGTGTGTGATTATTATTACGGGTCTGGATGATTTGTACAGGTCGGTTCTGGCGGTTCTGAGAGAGTGTGTGATTATTATTACGGGTCTGGATGATTTGTACAGGTCGGTTCTGGCGGTTCTGAGAGAGTGTGTGATTATTATTACGGGTCTGGATGATTTGTACGGGTCGGTTCTGGTGGTTCTGAGAGAGTGTGTGATTATTATTACGGATCTGTATGATTTGTACGGGTCGGTTCTGGTGGTTCTGAGAGAGTGTGTGATTATTATTACGGATCTGTATGATTTGTACGGGTCGGTTCTGGTGGTTCTGAGAGAGTGTGTGATTATTATTACGGGTCTGGATGATTTGTACAGGTCGGTTCTGGCGGTTCTGAGAGAGTGTGTGATTATTATTACGGATCTGTGGGTCACAGCGGGACTCAGGAATAGATCAGACTGATACAGAGTGAATCATCTGAATCATCTGCCTCCATAACCGAACTGCTATTCCAGGCACCTCCAGCCCCCACGCCCCCCCAACACGCTGTGTACCCTCCAATCATCTCGCTCTCGTTAAACCACATTAGCATCGCTGCCAGCAGCCCACAACCCAAACTCACAAACACACTCCTCTTCCTCCTCTGCTCTTCTTCTTCTTCCTCTCCTCCGTTTTTCTGATTTTCAGTAAAACACGTGAATCAGAGCGATGCGTCTCCGCGCTGCACCTCATGAATATTACATCAACTTTATCAACCAGATCAACAGCTGCACGATTAGAGGATATAAATTTAGAAATGCGTCAAAAAAACACAATTTTCCTCTCTGTGTCTGTAGCAGAGCGACTGATGCTAAATATCCACAATATATATATATATATATATATATATAGTTTCTCTGATTTTGCTATTTTTAGGTTTTTGTACAGACACCTTGTGTTTCCGCTCTCTGGCCACTTTATTAGAAACACCTATAATACCTTGTGTTTCCGCTCACTCACTGGCCACTTTATTAGAAACACCTATAATACCTTGTGTTTCCGCTCACTCACTGGCCACTTTATTAGAAACACCTATAATACCTTGTGTTTCTGCTCACTCAGTGGCCACTTTATTAGAAACACCTATAATACCTTGTGTTTCCGCTCACTCACTGGCCACTTTATTAGAAACACCTATAATACCTTGTGTTTCCGCTCACTCACTGGCCACTTTATTAGAAACACCTATAATACCTTGTGTTTCTGCTCACTCAGTGGCCATTTTATTAGAAACACCTATAATACCTTGTGTTTCCTGTCACTCACTGGCCACTTTATTGGAAACACCTATAATACCTTGTGTTTCCTGTCACTCACTGGCCACTTTATTAGAAACACCTATAATATAATACCCTGTGTTTCTGCTCACTGGCCACTTTATTAGAAACACCTATAATACCTTGCACTTCCAGCTTAGGGCTCTTCTATATATATATATATATATATAATTGGCAGTTAATTGGTATGCTTGCCTCGTTGCAATGGGGCTGTTCTGTCAGTGTTTCCAATAAAGTGTCCTCTGAGAGTGTATAACACTAGTTAAAGTGATTTAGCGTAGCGCTGTTAGGGTAGTTAGATCAGAGTCGTGTCCTGGTGCAGAGGGGTGAGACAGGAGGTCGGTGGGGAATCCTTTCTTAACATGGATTGAAATCGACGAATGATTTAGGAATCTGCGTTTTTTCGCCTTGTTTTTTTTTTTTTTTTTTTGCGTAAATCTAACGACTGTCTGTAACAGGAGGACGTGATCCCGCGCCGGGGCGTAATGTGATTTGTCGTGTTTGTCAGGTGATGTTTGTTAGGGGAGCTCTGCTGCAGTAAATTGTGTTTTAAAGCGCTCTGGCTCTGCTCTGCGTCTGAGATCCCCCAGACTGGAGAGCTGGTGTTCAAATCTGCATTTAAATTGAATTTGGGAACATTATTAGATTTGCCTGAAATAGCGATGGCTATGCGTGGCGTGTCTACATGCTCACGCGGTTCTCTCTCTCTCTTTTTCCGTCTTTTTTTAGGGCACTTGAGCGACTGTGTCGTGTTAAGTAGCATCGTACAGCCCGGCGGTCTCACGGCGGTCTCACGGCGGTCTCACGGCAAGCTCGCGGCGAGACGCTGCGTCTCATTAGCCGAGCCGGACAGCCGGCTGACGGCTCTGTCTGTTTTAACCGCGACCCAGACGAGGAACGCGCCTCAATTATCTGGGTGTTTACTCTGACACGCGTCTGTAATGAACGCCAGACTCACTAAAGCTCTTTAAGCTGGTTAATAAGAGAATCCCTTTCAATAAAATCCGGATTTACAGCGCGAGCAGGTCCAGCAACAGGTACGCCTCAATCTCCTCCACCACAAAGCTCCCATTACCCAGAACACACTCCCGCGGGAACACGGCCGAGATCCAACAACCTTCTGAAACACACCTGCTTCACATCATCACACAATTAACAAGACCTTCATGGGTGGATCTACAGGCCTGGAGGAGGACGACGACTCTCAGAGAGATTTACATACATATATATACCATATATACACCACATCTAATCAAGCGTAACATTATATCATCATACTGTATATTTCACTCTGTAGTTGTATAATAATATAATTATATATTATATTCTCCTCCTTATTTTTACCCTGTTCTTCAGTAATACTCAGAACCCACAGGATAGAAAACCACCACAGAAATACAGCTATTCTTCTTCTTCTTCTTATTATTATTATTGTTATTTTTATTATCATTGTGATATATTTTTTATTGTATCGACAAAATGCTTTTTTGAAGCATATTGATGATTTCATTAGTGCTGCATTTCATTACAAAAAGTGTAAAAAGTCGCGTGTGATTTTATGATGTGCAGAAAACATGGAATGAAAATGACTGTACTCTATATGTGAGTGTTTGAATAGCAGAATAGAAACTGCCTGAAGTTAAATATTAACATTAATTAATATATGAATTGCTGTCCAATAAAAACACTTCTCTCCATTTTTGTCGATTTTTATTTTCTACATAATTTGAACAAACAAACTGTCCCTTACACTGTGCCACAATTTCTTGAATGGGCCAGTAAAAGTCTTCAAAATGACCTGAAATAAACTCTTTTTACATTGACTTCCACTGAAAGTGTACATGGTTTTTTCTCTCTCCTGTAAAGTTGCTGTTTTGGAAATACGTGTTCTTTATTGGACAGAGACGATATACAGATGCTTAAACTGCCTGGAAATATTAAGATTTGTTCAATTCAAAACATCAGAATTGCATTGTATCGACCAAAAGTAAGAAATATATCACAATATAAATTTTGGTCATATTATTATTAGAGTTTAAGATCACTTTTAACTAGTAAAACATCACTGTACCTGATAACCTGATACACTCCTACAATAAATTACTATATAAATAGATATGATTTCTAATAATGTGAGCACTAAGTAAGTGGAAGTACAGGATAGAACTAACTACCTTCTACTACCAGATCAGGAGAATCTCTCACTATCTTTAATAAACTCCTGAAGACAGAGCTCTTCAAAGAGCACTTACTCTCCTAACACCTCTAACTAACTACCTTCTACTACCAGATCAGGAGAATCTCTCACTATCTTTAATAAACTCCTGAAGACAGAGCTCTTCAAAGAGCACTTACTCTCCTAACACCTCTAACTAACTACCTTCTACTACCAGATCAGGAGAATCTCTCACTATCTTTAATAATAAACTCCTGAAGACAGAGCTCTTCAAAGAGCACTTACTCTCCTAACACCTCTAACTAACTACCTTCTACTACCAGATCAGGAGAATCTCTCACTATCTTTAATAAACTCCTGAAGACAGAGCTCTTCAAAGAGCACTTACTCTCCTAACACCTCTAACTAACTACCTTCTACTACCAGATCAGGAGAATCTCTCACTATCTTTAATAAACTCCTGAAGACAGAGCTCTTCAAAGAGCTCTTACTCTCCTAACACCTCTAACTAACTACCTTCTACTACCAGATCAGGAGAATCTCTCACTATCTTTAATAAACTCCTGAAGACAGAGCTCTTCAAAGAGCACTTACTCTCCTAACACCTCTAACACACTAACTACTTCTAACCTCATTTCCTTCTTCCCCTCCTTCACTTCTCTATCCCTTTATTTCCCTTCGACCTCCTTTAAGCCCTATCTAAAAATGGGTTATCTAAATTCCTATTACTTTTGTAATTGACTATTGTAAGTCGCTTTGGACAAAAGCGTCTGCCAAATGTAATGTAATGTAATGTAATGTTACAATACATTACATTACATTACATTTTAATGTAATGTATTGTAATGTAATGTATTGTAATGTAATGTATTGTAATGTAATGTATTGTAATGTAATGTAATGTAATGTATTGTAATGTAATGTATTGTATTGTAATGTATTGTAATGTAATGTAATGTATTGTAATGTATTGTATTGTAATGTATTGTAATGTAATGTAATGTAATGTATTGTAATGTAATGTAATGTAATGTATTGTAATGTAATGTAATGTATTGTAATGTAATGTATTGTAATGTATTGTAATGTAATGTAATGTATTGTAATGTAATGTATTGTATTGTAATGTATTGTAATGTAATGTAATGTAATGTATTGTAATGTAATGTATTGTATTGTAATGTATTGTAATGTAATGTAATGTAATGTATTGTAATGTAATGTAATGTATTGTAATGTAATGTAATGTATTGTATTGTAATGTAATGTATTGTAATGTAATGTAATGTAATGTAATGTATTGTAATGTAATGTAATGTATTGTAATGTAATGTATTGTAATGTAATGTAATGTATTGTAATACAATGTATTGTAATGGATAGCTGTTCTTTCTTGGTTAGGGGTTAAAGTTATAAATGTGTAAATGTGATTTCTAGGTTACAGCAGCTCAGTTCGGGTCTCAGGTTCTGGTTTTTGAGTCTGATTTCTCTCTGAATGGAGTGAAGAGGGTCTGCTGTGGGTTTTCTCTTAATAACAAACACATGCAAGAGCAGGAATCCAATTTTAGGAATTAATCTGCTGATCTTTCACAGGGTGTTTCCAGAAAAAGATCTGCAGGAACGACTAAATCAGATTGTCTTTAATCAGCTTCACGCTGGAGATAAACTGAAGATGAACCAGGAGGATAAGAGTAAAGATAAGATCAGCTTCCTACTGACCTTCTCCATGACCTTCACTCACAACTCGAATAAATCATCTGTACATACAGTAGATACAGAATAGAGACAGCAGAGGATACACAATTAAAAATAATAGTAGTGCTATTCATCCATGATCGTCTTTATAGAGCTTCATGCTGGATCAGAAAGGGGTCGTCCCCAAACTGTTCCCACAAGGTTTGGAGCATTAAATTGTCCAGAATCTCTTGATTAGCTACAGTATTAAGATTTCCTTTTACTAAAACTAAGGGGCGGAGCCTAACTCCTGACAAACAACCCTACACCCTAATCATAATGATCCCCCCTCAGCCAAACTTTACACAGAGTCGCTGTCGTTCCCAGTCTCTTCCACTGGGTTATAATACCACTGACAGTTGGCTGTGGAATATTTAGTAGTGAGTAGTAAAATTCTAGAAGCAATCCCAGCATGCCGAGCTGCGGCTTTTATTATTAAACACCTGTGGAGATGGAGGAGATTCGGAAACACCTGAGTTCAGTGATCTGGACAAAATATATTTGGCAATATATAGTCAATATAGTGCATCCTAAATGATTATGAGAGAGCAACGGTGGGAAATACTGAGATGTTATTTTTTGTTAGTGCAAATGGAAGAGATAGAAAAAGAGAAAACGAAAAAGAGAGAAGTGGGAGAAATATATATAGAGAGAGAGAGGGGGGTTTGTGCAAGAAATGTTTAACTGAGTGAATAATTCGAACACTTTCGCTCTAAAAACTCCCTCAGTCTCTCTCTCTCTCTCTCTCTCTCTCTCTCTCCCTCTCGGCACTGAGTGGGTGGCAAATCTCTTCACTCTTGTCTTCTCTCTCTTTCTACCTTTATATATCTCTCTCTCCATACATACATATATACACACACACACACTATATATATATATATATATATATATACAGTGCCCTCCATAATTATTGGCACCCCTGGTTAAGATGTGTTCTTTAGCTTCTCATAAATTGAGTTTTGTTCAAAATAATATAGGACCACGATGGGGGAAAAAAAAGTAAAGTCCAACCTTTAACTCAAGTAAATATTAAGGGGGAAATAAAATCCCTGACTAAGAAATAATTATTCTTCATAAAATCACCTGTTCCACAATTATTGGCACCCCTAACAATTCTTAGGAAATAAATTTAATAAAAGTATTTCTGTCACTTCTACAGTAGTTTACGAAGTTGATCAGAGTATGTAGGAACATTTAATTAGTAATTCACAACTTCCTGTTTCCCTGGGGTATAAATATGACGTGACACAGAGGCCATTTATCTTCAACATGGGAAAGACAAAGGAACATACCATTCAAGTGAGGCAGATGTGTGTTGACCTTCACAAGTCAGGCAATGGCTACAAGAAAATCGCTACTCACCTACACCTGTCCATATCTACTGTCAGAGGAATTATTAAGAAGTTTAAAACAACTGGAACAGTGGTAAACAAGCCTGGACGAGGACGCAAGTTTATTTTGCCACCACGCACAGTGAGGAGGATGATAAGAGAAATAAAAAGTTCTCCAAAGCTCACTGTTACAGAATTGCAACAAATGGTAGCTTCTTGGGGTCACAAAGTCTCCAAAACAACCATCAGGCACTATCTACATGCCAACAAGCTGTTTGGGAGGCATGCACGGAAGAAACCATTTCTCACTCACAATCATAAACGCAAACGTTTGGAGTTTGCTAAGCGGTACTGGGACTTCAACTGGGACCGTGTGCTTTGGTCAGATGAAACAAAGATAGAGCTTTTTGGCAACAAATGCTCTAAGTGGGTCTGGCGTAACACAAGAGCTGAGTATGCAGAAAAGCACCTCATGCCCACTGTGAAATACGGCGGGGGATCAGTGATGCTGTGGGCCTGTTTCTCTTCTAAAGGCCCTGGGAACCTTGTTAGGGTGCATGGCATCATGAATGCTCTAAAATACCAGGACATTTTAAAACAAAATCTGGTGGCTTCTGCCCGAAAGCTGAAGATGGGTCGTCACTGGGTCTTTCAGCAAGATAATGACCCTAAACATGTGGCCAAATCTACACAGAAATGGTTCACCGCACACAGAATCAAGCTCCTCCCATGGCCATCTCAGTCCCCAGACCTCAACCCCATTGAAAACCTGTGGGGTGAGCTGAAGAGGAGAGTGCAGAGGAGAGGACCCAGGTCGTTGGATGATTTAGAGAGAATGTGCAAAGAGGAATGGTCAAAGATCCCTCTTTCTGTATTCTCCCATCTTGTGAAACATTACAGGAGAAGATTAGGTGCTGTTTTGTTGGCAAAAGGGGGTTGTACAAAGTATTAACATCAGGGGTGCTAATAATTGTGGCACACATGATTTGATGTTTAATAATTATTTCTTAATGTGGGATTTTTTTCCTACTGAATAAATTCACTTGAGTTAAAGGTTGTATTTTACTCTTTTTTCCATCGTGGTCCTATATTATTTTGAACAAAACTCAATTTATGAGAAGCTAAAGAACACATCTTAACCAGGGGTGCCAATAATTATGGAGGGCACTGTATATATATATATATATATAAGTGTGTGTGTGTGTGTTGAGTGACTCACAGGCCGCATGAGTCAATCCACCTGCAGCAGGAGTGGGAGGAGGGCGGAGATAAAGACAGCGAGAGAGCAATGATGGAAAGAAAAAGAACTAAATGAGAGAAAAATAGAGAAATATATATAGAAACAGAAACAAACGAGAGAGAGAGAGAGAGAGAAAGAGAGAGAAAGAGAGAGAGAGAGAGAGAGAGAGAGAGATGAGGAACATATTGAGAGAAAAAAAGAGATAATTAACTATACATCACTATACCTCACTATACCTCACCATCCCTCACTATACCTCACTATACCTCACTATACATCACTATACCTCACTATACCTCACTATACAACACTATACATCACTATACCTCACTATACATCACTATACCTCACTATACATCACTATACCTCACTATACAACACTATACCTCACTATACATCACTATACCTCACTATACCTCACTATACATCACTATACCTCACTATACCTCACTATACAACACTATACCTCACTATACCTCACTATACATCACTATACCTCACTATACATCACTATACCTCACTATACAACACTATACCTCACTATACCTCACTATACATCACTATACAACACTATACCTCACTATACAACACTATACCTCACTATACCTCACTATACATCACTATACCTCACTATACATCACTATACCTCACTATACAACACTATACCTCACTATACCTCACTATACCTCACTATACATCACTATACCTCACTATACAACACTATACCTCACTATACCTCACTATGCCTCACCATACCTTACTATACCATCACTATACTTCACTATACAACACTATACCTCACTATACCTCACTATACAACACTATACCTCACTATACCTCACTATACATCACTATACCTCACCATACCTCACTATACCTCACCATACATCACTATACATCACTATTCCTCACTATACTTCACTATACCTCACTATACCTCACTATACCTCACTATACATCACTATACCTCACTATACAACACTATACCTCACTATACCTCACTATACATCACTATACCTCACTATACCTCACTATACAACACTATACCTCACTATACATCACTATACCTCACTATACCTTCACTATACCTCACTATACCTCACTATACATCACTATACCTCACTATACCTTCACTATACCTCACTATACCTCACTATACATCACTATACCTCACTATATCTCACTATACAACACTATACCTCACTATACATCACTATACCTCACTATACATCACTATACCTCACTATACCTCACTATACATCACTATACCTCACTATACCTCACTATACCTCACTATACATCACTATACCTCACTATACCTCACTATACATCACTATACCTCACTATACCTTCACTATACCTCACTATACCTCACTATACATCACTATACCTCACTATATCTCACTATACAACACTATACCTCACTATACATCACTATACCTCACTATACCTCACTATACCTTCACTATACCTCACTATACCTCACTATACCTCACTATACATCACTATGCCTCACTATACCTCACTATACAACACTATACCTCACTATACCTCACTATACAACACTATACCTCACTATACCTCACCATACCTTTCTATACCATCACTTTTCCTCACTATACATCACTATACCTCACTATACAACACTATACCTCACTATACCTCACTATACATCACTATACCTCACTATACCTCACTATACCTCACCATACCTCACTATACATCACTATACCTCACCATACCTCACTATACATCACTATACCTCACTATACATCACTATACCTCACTATACATCACTATACCTCATTATACAACACTATACCTCACTTTACCTCACTATACCTCACTATACCTCACTATACCTCACTATACATCACTATACCTCACCATACATCACTATACCTCACCATACCTTACTATACCATCACTATACTTCACTATACCTCACTATACCTCACTATACATCACTATACCTCACTATACCTTCACTATACATCACTATTCCTCACTATACTTCACTATACCTCACCATACATCACTATACCATCACTATTCCTCACTATACTTCACTATACAACACTATACCTCACTATACCTCACTATACCTCACCATACATCACTATACCTCACCATACATCACTATACCTCACCATACCTTACTATATCATCACTATTCCTCACTATACTTCACTATACAACACTATACCTCACTATACCTCACTATACCTCACCATACATCACTATACCTCACCATACATCACTATACCTCACCATACCTTACTATATCATCACTATACCTCACTATACAACACTATACCTCACTATACCTCACCATACATCACTATACCTCACCATACATCACTATACCTCACCATACCTTACTATATCATCACTATTCCTCACTATACCTCACTATACAACACTATACAACACTATACCTACTATACAACACTATACCTCACTATACCTCACTATACCTCACTATACAACACTATGCCTCACTATACCTCACTATACAACACTATACCTCACTATACCTCACTATACAACACTATACCTCACTATACCTCACTATACCTCACTATACAACACTATACCTCACTATACCTTACGATACCTCACCATACCTCACTATATCTCACCATACCTTTATATACCTCACTATACCTTATTATTACATCACATCATACCATCATATATCTTATTACACCACACTTTACACTTACCATACATTTAACACTGAGGTGTTTACCTTTACTTTTTTAAATAAGGGAGGACACACTGGTATATTGAAGAAAAGAGGGATGAACAGGAATAGAGGGAAAAGAACAGGATCTACAGATTGAGAGAGAGAGAGAGAGAGAGAAAGAGAGGAGGAGGAAGAGGAGGATAAAGGAGGAATCAAAGGCCACAGCTGTGCTGTGTTTACGAGTCAGAGCCTCCAGATTCCACACCTGCCCAACACTCGTCCAGCTAAACACCAGCAGATCACTGACCTCCCTCACACTGACCACAGGGGAATCCTCACACCTGGATAGGTTGTGAGGTGCTATCTTTTGAGTGAGGTTGATTGACAGATTCGCATGTGTCTGTTCACATGGACAATTCTAGCCAGATGCTGCCAGTCACCATCATTACCTCCCACTGCACCGTCTACTGTACTGTTGTACCTGGCAATTATGTTCAGTTTAATCTGATATATTAGCCGGATAACGCTAATCAACACAGCTATAAACAAACGCTGTCTCTGCTGCTGCTCCATGCTGTTTGCACAGTGAGCGCAGGATGTGCTGTGTTCACTGCGCGCAGCCGAGCGACTCTGTTTACTATGTGTACATTTCGTTAGATTTTCAGTGTTCTTTGCTATAGCAGCTTCACAAAATCTGGAACACAGAATCTTCTTACTATATTTACTTTCTTACTCTCACGCCAGACAGCTCTGACCAATCAGAGGAGACGATGTGCTCGTGTGGTTTGTTGGTGCATATTTTGGTGCGTGTAGGTTTTTATGCCTCTGGAAAAACAAATCAAACTTAAGACTAAAGATTCATCAAGTTCCTAAACTAACACTTTTTAATTCTATAGGGTTCTAAACATCTAAATACTCTATCGTAATATGATAAATACCCTAAATACCCTACCCTAATACAATAAATACAAAAAATAAATGGATGCAGGACTGTCAAATTTTAGCCAAGATTCCTGGAGCAACATGGAATAAGATATAGATATATAACACCCCGACTACACATCTTCAAAAACATCTGTCTTTCAGCACTAAAGATCTGCACAGACAACAACAAAATACACACACACACACACACACACATTTACACACACACACATTTACACACACACCGCCTGCAGACTGAAAACACCAGGTTTCAAGACTAAACAGGAGATAGCATCGCAGAGAAACATTTAACACACACACACACACAGATATAAAGCCTTTTACTGCCAGGCCCAAAGAACTATCATACACACACACACACACCTCACACACACACACACCCCAGAGCAGGATCCTCTGACATGCTGACAGCTTTCCAATATCATGAACATGACCTAACTAAAGAGAATCAGGCGGCAGCACTGGAACTAAAATCTAAAAACACAGAAAATTGACCCAAAAAACTTTTTTTAAACCCGTTTGCATCCATTAATACCTCCACGTCACTGCAAACAATTAACATGTTTAGGACTTAAAGAAAATAAATAAAAGGACAACCTTATCAAACTAATGAAAACCTTTCAAAATCAGAATAAACGGCGCAGTAAAAACGTCACGCTGAGAGAATAAAGGAATTAATGAGAAAGAGCAGGAAAAAAGGCAGCTGCTCGTAAATCTCCCACATCTGCTCACAGAGAGAACAATAACGCGGCATTAAAGCGAGCAGTCAGTGTTAACGGCCTTAAGAACAAGCCCTGCCTGACACCACGCCTGAACGCCTGACAGCTCACCGACACGCCAACACGCCGACACACCAACTCACCAACACGCCAAGAGCGGCTTTAAATACGCTCAGCTCTCACCAACCTACAGCTTAACAACTCAAACCTACAATAAACACTGCTCTGATCCTGACAACCAGAACATAAACCTCTAACCACTGCTGTTACACAAAAACATGCTCTTACATGTTAATTAGATGTAAATCTGGCTGTCAATGTTAATGCATCAATGCATGTGATTCATCTGGAAAATGTAATTTGTAATACTTATTTTTAACACAAATTAACAGATGACATGTCTCTCTAAACCATCACTGATCATCAGTAAATTTTACATTTCATTTAAAGGAAATGAAGGGATCAGAGTCTGGAGGAAGAGTGGAGAGACACACAGTCCAAACTGCTCCAGGTCTAGTGTGAAGTTTCCACCAATCAGTGATGGTTTGGAGAGTCATGTCTGTCATCTGCTGCTGTTGATCCACTGTGTTTTATTATCAAGTCTAAAGTCAGTGCAGTTCATGCTTCTCTCTGCTGAAAACAACTTTTATGGAGATTCAGATGTCATTTTCTAGCAGGACTTGGCACACATTGACGAAAGTGCCAATTAGTCTTATGTAATAATCTAATTTACTGAGACACTGATTTTTGGGTTTTCATTGGCTGTAAGACATAATCAATAATCAACAATAAAAGAAATAAACTCTTAAAAGAGATCACTCTGTGTTTCATACATTTATATAATATATGAGTTTCACATTTTGAACTGAATTACTGAAATTGAGTAACTTTTCAAAGTTATTCTAATTTTTTGAGACAGACAGACAGACAGACAGACAGAGAGATAGATAGATAGATAGATAGATAGATAGATAGATAGATAGATAGATAGATAGATAGATAGATAGATAGATAGATAGATAGATAGATAGATAGATAGATAGAAACACTATCCACAAAGATACAAGATACACACTAAAATAAAGTAACTTTTCAATGATATTCTAATTTTGTGAGATGTACCGATAGATAGACAGACAGACAGATAGATAGATAGATAGATAGACAGACAGACAGACAGACAGACAGATAGATAGATAGATAGATAGATAGATAGATAGATAGATAGATAGATAGATAGATAGACATTTATGATGTAGCTCAATCTAATACTTATACAAATACAACACAATTAAAATCCTTAGAGCATTTTTTTCATTCTCCAGTAAAAATTATTTTAATATTAGAGATACCACAGTTTGTTCTGACAGCAACAAAATACATAACTGACATTTACAATGACGTTTTTTATTCCGATTTTTTACTGTTATCTTTGTTTTCCTGGTTTTAACGCTGCTGTTGTGCTCTCATCCAATAGCACGTGCCTGAGAACCCTGCATGTAGAACCACTCAGCCAATGAGGTGTGGTGAACTCCAGTGAACCGAGCTGATTATTAAGAACACACAGTGAAAAGCAGAGGTATAATTATCTCCGTTATTCATGCTGCGCTCACTTGATTGCAGATCAGCCTAATAAACAGCGCAGTCGGCTGCAGTGAACGTCACGGCTGTAATAAGAGCTCGTTCTGTTCTGCTCATCATCAGATCAGCAGATAAGGTGTTCTTAGCAGACGGCTGAGATCAAAACTGGGATTGAATGCAAAAAAAAAAGCCTATTCCTCTTCATCAGGCTGAGGTTTCTTCTCCTCTAGCAGGAGCTCACACCAATATTTACCTTTGAAACTCAAACCAGCAGAATACACAGCTTAAAACAACTATTATTGCGGGTTTGTAGGTTGGATGTTTTGTAAGTTTGAAGGGTTTGGAGGGTCTGATGGTTTGAGATTGTCAGTATTGGATGATTTAAGGGTTGTTGAAAGGATAGGGGATCTGGGTTTTTTGGAGGATCTGGAGGGTTGGAAGGTTTTGGGATCTTCAGTGTTGAAGGTTTTCAAGGGTTCGAACATTTTAGAGATTAAAGGGTTTGAAGAGTTGGAAGGTTGGATGGTTAATGATTTAACAGTTTGAGAGTTTTGGAACATATGGGCAATTTAGAGGGTTTGTAAGTTTGAAGGGTTTGTAGGGTCTGATGGTTTGAGGGTATTGGAAAATTTAAGCGTTGCTGGAGGGATAGGGAGTTTGGGTTTTTTGAGGATCTGGAGGGTTAATAGGTTTGAGAGTTGTTGGGGGATTGGAGGGTTTGGGGGGTTTCAATATTGAAGGTTTTCAAGGGTTAGAGAGTTTTAAAAATGGGAAGGTTTTAATATTGAAGGGTTTAAATGGTTTGAGGGTTTTAGAGATTAAAGAGTTTGAAGAGTTGGAAGGTTGAATGGTTAATGGTTTAACAGTTTTAGAGTTTTGGAAGATATGGGAAATTTTGAGAGTTTGTAAAGTTTGAAGGGTTTGTAGGGTCTGATGGTTTGAGGGTGTCAGTATTGAATGGTTTAAGGGCTGTTGGTGGGATTGGGGATTAAATCTGAGGGTTCAGGGGTTTTAAATGTGTCAGAGTTTCGGGGGTTTGAGGGTTTGGGGAGTTGAGGTTTTGAGAGTTGGAGGGTTTGGAGGGTTTGGAAGGTTTGGAGGTTCGGGGCAATAGGCTTTCATGGCTTGAGTGGCCTAAATTTCCTTCAAGACGTCTAATCAGGAAAGGTTCTTCAGTGGTTCTGTTTGAGAAACGCCTCTTTGCTTCACACTCTGTTTGGTTCTTCTACCTGGGTCTGACCTCTGTGACATGTTCCAGTGTGGGCATCAGGACACAGAGCATACAGCGCGTAAATGACTTTGCCGAAGTGATTTTTTCCGCGTGGTGTTTCAGCTCTACGGTTTCCATGGAGACTGAGGGAACTCCGGCCACGCTCTCTGCTTCGTGATCATTAATGCTGATTTTCCGGCCGAAGGCGGAATGACAGCACAGCAACAGCGAGCAGATACACTCCGAACAGACCTCCCGACCACACTGAGGATCACTCAGCCCTGGGGCTGTTTGTGTAAGAAAAACAAAAGTTTCAAGATTGGAGGCTTTCTGCATCTGAGGGTTGAAAGTTGAAGGATCTGAGAGTTCTAGGGATCGAAGTCTGAAGGATTGAAAGTTGGAGAGATTGGAGAGTTTAAGGAATTAAAAGTTGGAGGAACAGGAGAGTTTGAAAGACTAAAAGTTGAAGGAATTGAAGAGTCTGAAGAGATAAAAGTTGGAGGGATTGAAAAATCTGAAAGATTGAAAGTTAGAGGGACTGATGAGTTTAACAGATTGAAAGTTGGAGGGACTGGAGAGTCTGAGGGATTGAAAGTTTTTAATGGTTTAATGGTTTGAAAGGGTTTAATGGTTGCTGTTTCAGGGTCTAAAGGTTAAAGAGGTTGAGAACTTAAGGTTTTGAGAGTTGTAGGATCTCAGGTGAGAGTCCTAGTGATTGAAAAGTGAAGGATTGAAAGATGGAGGGATTGGAGAGTTTGAATAATTGAAAGTTGAAGAAACTGGATAGTTTATAGGTTTGAAAGTTGGGGGGTTTGGAGAATTAAAAATAGGAAGTTTGATTTCTGTTTCTCTTCCTGTTCTTCTCCATCTCTTTCTCTCCATCTTTATCTACGTTTGTTCTCCCTTAACTCTCTATCCTTACTTTTATTTCTGTTATTTTTTTCTATTTTCTCTATATGTACCAGTTTTGATTCCCCTGTTCTCTCACTCTCTTCCTCCAGGAACTAGTACACCATCATTATGATCGTCCTATGATGAAAACATTTTTTTTTGTTTTTTTACATATAAGCATGAAGCAAAAATACTTAATACAAAAAATATATATAAAAAACTTAATATCAAAAGAACTTGATAAAAATAGTGATTGAAAATTTAAGTTGGATTTTTTACAGTGTACTTAAACATATATTCTGAAATCATCTAATTTTGTACATTTATTCATACACAAACTAGTGAAACTAGTGGACTTTAGCTCATTCCGTCTGTTATTTAGCTAATGGTATCAATAAATCAGATATTTATATTCTAGTTTTGTTTTTAACCAGCTATGATTCTCTTAATGTTTCTATTTTTCTTTTTTCTCTCTTTCTCTCTATTGTTCCCTTTTCTACACTTTCCTGATCTCTCTCTCTCTCTCCAAATCTATCCTCATTTTTATTCATTTTTTCTTCTATTTCCTTCTCTCTATCTCGTTATTCCCCCTCTCTCTCTTTCTCTCTCTCTCTCTCTCTCTCTCTCTCTCTCTCTCTCTCTCTCTCTCTCTCTCTCTCTCTCTCAGTGCGTGGGTTGAGCTGCTCCCAGACGTACTTAATGCTATTACTTGATCAAACAGTAGCAGTCATTAATATTCAGCAGCAGTAAAAAAGCCGGAGTTTTAAGCCGCCCGTATCCGGCGGTTCCCCGGCGAGTGCGGTGTAATCTCGCCCGGGGCTACAGTGTGTCTGACATATTCAGAGAGGAGCTGGTACAAATGTGCTGCCGCTTCCTCCTGTGCCGCGACCAGACACCAGAACTGACACCGGACCACCACATATACCCATCACCACCAGGGTCAACACCGGACCACCACATATACTCATCACCACCAGGGTCAACACCGGACCACCACATATACTCATCACCACCAGGGTCAACACCGGACCACCACATATACTCATCACCACCAGGGTCAACACCAGACCACCACATATACTCATCACCACCAGGGTCAACACCAGACCACCACATATACTCATCACCACCAGGGTCAACACCAGACCACCACATATACCCATCACCACCAGGGTCAACACCGGACCACCACATATACCCATCACCACCAGGGTCAACACCAGACCACCACATATACTCATCACCACCAGGGTCAACACCGGACCACCACATATACTCATCACCACCAGGGTCAACACCAGACCACCACATATACTCATCACCACCAGGGTCAACACCAGACCACCACATATACTCATCACCACCAGGGTCAACACCAGACCACCACATATACTCATCACCACCAGGGTCAACACCGGACCACCACATATACTCATCACCACGAGGGTCAACACCAGACCAACACATATACTCATCACCACCAGGGTCAACACCGGACCACCACATATACCCATCACCACCAGGGTCAACACCGGACCACCACATATACCCATCACCACCAGGGTCAACACCGGACCACCACATATACTCATCACCACCAGGGTCAACACCGGACCACCACATATACTCATCACCACGAGGGTCAACACCAGACCAACACATATACTCATCACCACCAGGGTCAACACCGGACCACCACATATACCCATCACCACCAGGGTCAACACCGGACCACCACATATACTTATCACCACCAGGGTCAACACCGGACCACCACATATACTCATCACCACCAGGGTCAACACCGGACCACCACATATACTCATCACCACCAGGGTCAACACCAGACCACCACATATACTCATCACCACCAGGGTCAACACCAGACCACCACATATACTCATCACCACCAGGGTCAACACCAGACCACCACATATACTCATCACCACCAGGGTCAACACCGGACCACCACATATACTCATCACCACCAGGGTCAACACCAGACCACCACATATACCCATCACCACCAGGGTCAACACCGGACCACCACATATACTCATCACCACCAGGGTCAACACCGGACCACCACATATACCCATCACCACCAGGGTCAACACCAGACCACATATACTCATGTTTAACTCTCCAAACCGATTCAACTCTTCAAACCGATTCAACTCTTCAAACCGATTCAACTCTTCAAACTGATTCTACTCTCCAAACCGATTCAACTCTTCAAACCGATTCAACTCTTCAAACTGATTCAACTCTTCAAACTGATTCAACTCTTCAAACTGATTCAACTCTTCAAACTGATTCTACTCTCCAAACCGATTCAACTCTTCAAACCGATTCATTACATTACATTACATTACATTACATTACATTACATTACATTTGGCAGACGCTTTTGTCCAAAGCGACTTACAATAGTCAAGTACAATGTAAAATAAGTTTAAAGGTAAAACATCTTTGGATAGGGATAAAAGGAGGTCAAAGGGGAATAATAGGATAGAGGAGTGAAGGAGGGGAAGAAGGAAATGGGGTTAGAAGTAGTTAGTTTGTTAGAGGTGTTAGGAGAGTAAGAGCTCTTTGAAGAGCTCTGTCTTCAGGAGTTTATTAAAGATAGTGAGAGATTCTCCTGATCTGGTAGTAGAAGGTAGTTAGTTAGAGGTGTTAGGAGAGTAAGTGCTCTTTGAAGAGCTCTGTCTTCAGGAGTTTATTAAAGATAGTGAGAGATTCTCCTGATCTGGTAGTAGAAGGTAGTTAGTTAGAGGTGTTAGGAGAGTAAGAGCTCTTTGAAGAGCTCAGTCTTCAGGAGTTTATTAAAGATAGTGAGAGATTCTCCTGATCTGGTAGTGGAGGGTAGTTTGTTCCACCATTGGGGAACTCTGTATGAGAACAGTCTGGATTGCTTTGTGTGAGTGTTTGGCAAAGCGAGGCGACGTTCACTGGAGGAGCGCAGCGGCCGGGAGGTAGCGTAAGCCTTCAGGAGCGAGTGCAGGTAGGAAGGAGCCTGTTCTGTCATCACCTTGTAGGCGATTGTAAGAGCTTTGAATTTGATGCGAGCATCAACTGGTAGCCAATGGAGCTCAATGAGCAGCGGGGTGACATGTGCCCGTTTTGGCTGGTTGAAGACCGGACGTGCTGCTGCGTTCTGGATTCAACTCTCATAACTGGTTCAACTCTCCAAACAGGTTCAACTTTTCAAACAGATTCAGATCTCCAAACCTATTCAACTCGCCAAACTGATTCAACTCTTCAAACTGATTCTACTCTCCAAACTGATTCAACTCTTCAAACCGATTCAACTCTTCAAACTGATTCAACTCTTCAAATCGATTCAACTCTCCCAACAGGTTTAACACTCCCAACAGGTTCAACTCTCCAAACTGGTTCAACTCTCCAAACAAGTTCAATTTTCCAAACCGATTCAACTCTCATAACTGGTTCAACTCTCCAAACAGGTTCAACTTTTCAAACAAGGTTCAGATCTCCAAACCGATTCAACTCGCCAAACTGATTAAACTCTTCAAAACGATTAAACTCTCCCAACAGTTTTAAATCTCCAATCAGGTTTAACTCTCCAAACAGGTTAAACTTTCCAAACCGATTTAACTCTGCAAACAGACTCAACTATCCGGTCTTACAATAAAACAAAAATAAAAAGTTAAATCAACTTCCCATTTAGTTGTAAAAACTTATGCTGACTTAAGTTTTCATTCCCCATTACTTAAGTTTTTTAAGGCAACTGGTTTCCTAATTTTTTTAAAGTAAATTCAACTTATCGGGGCTCACAGTGCACATATACACATATACAAACACATACACTCATCACTACCAGCAACACCGTCACCACGAGGGTCAACATCAGACTCACGAATATACCCAATACTGCCAGCGACGCCGTCACCATGATCTAATCCTAACATGTGTAGACTGTGATAAACTGTTATTGATCTGTTCTTCTCTGTCCACAGTGCAGACCTCTTATCTCCGCTTTGTAATTACAGTCCAGAGTGTGATTGTGTGTACCAGTAAACAGTTTGGTGGTGGTGATGAGTTTATACGGGGGTCCGGTGTCGGTCATGGCGATGGTGCAGAAACCGGATCCCTGCATATACAGTGTATAACAGTGCGATAAGTGTAATAACAGTGTAATAACATTAGTTCGTGTAATAACATAAAGCATGCTCTTTTCTGAGAAGGAAACTCAGATGCCAGTTTCATCATCATAATATTTTTGTTGATCTTTGCAGTGACTGCACTTGAGGATACTTTCAAAGATAATAGTGGAGTAGTAGTAGTAGGACCTTTTCATTAAATTGACCTGGAAAACCTGAATATTTACTTACATTATCATTCTGAAATCTAAAATGACGTAATTTTTATATGTATGTAGTGGTACACAATCTGAATTGATGATCTGATGATTGATTGATTGTATGGTTTTATTGAAATATTGAAAAAGTGCTATATCTCTCAGACATCAATAAATCTATCAATGTTTTTATTCTAGTTTTGTTTTTAACCAGCCGTAACTGGAACGTGTTTTTCTCTGTAGTTCTGTGGTAAAAGTTAGAAAACAGATCTGAAGGATAAAAGCCACACATGCTCATATTTTAGCGCCTATGTTTAGATGAAAGGCTGCTGGTAGAAAAACAGTCTGAGCTCTGGCACGGCAAAACTTAAGGGTTCATTTTCCACTATTAAATATCTCCACACTGCAGACGCTTCTGCTGCTTTGTTAATGGAGAATAAACCACACCGCTTCTGTTTATAGAGTCCCTATAACAGAAACTCAAACAGAAACAATGGATCAGAACCTAACTGGGCTTAATACAACTCAAACCCAATCCATAAAATATTCCTGAACTGACCTGAATCCAGATCCACTAAACCAGATCAGAATATACCAACAAAACAGCACTTAAAAAACAGAAAACCCTCCAAACTGATTCAATTCACTGTTCAATTCATCAAACAGGTTCAACTCTCCAAACAGGTTCAACTCTCCAAACTGATTCAACTCTCCAAACCAGTTCAAATTTCCACACTGATTCAACTTTCCAAACTGGTTCAACTTTCCAAATCAGTTTAACTCTCTAAAGAGGTTCAACTCTTAAAACCGATTCAACTCTCCAAAAAGGTTCAACTCTCCAAACAGGTTCAACTCTCCAAACTGATTCAACTCTCCAAACTGATTCAACTCTCCAAACCGGTTCAACTCTCCAAACTGATTCAACTCTCCAAACTGATTCAACTCTCCAAACCGGTTCAACTCTCCAAACCGGTTCAACTCTCCAAACTGATTCAACTCTCCAAACTGGTTCAACTCTCCAAACCGGTTCAACTCTTCAAACCGGTTCAACTCTCCAAACCGGTTCAACTCTCCAAACTAATTCAACTCTCCAAACAGGTTCAACCCTCCAAACAGGTCCAACTCTATAAACCAATTCAACTCACCAAACAGATTCAACTCTACAAACAAAAAAGATGCAGAGCTTTCAGACCTCAAATAATGCAAAGAAGACAAGTTCATATTCATAAAGTTTTAAGAGTTCAGAAATAATCAATATTTGGTGGAATAATCCTGTTTTTTTTTTCATGCATCTTGGCATCATGTTCTCCTCCACCAGTCTTACACACTGCTTTTGGATAACTTTATGCTGCTTTACTCCTGGTGCAAAAAAAACAAGCAGTTCAGTTTGGTGGTTTGATGGTTTGTGATCATCCATCTTCCTCTTGATTATATTCCAGAGGTTTTTAATTTTTATTTGTAGAAAAGACAACAGATTGGCTTAGAACCCAAAACATGAGCTGAGCTTAGTTAATATTTGGGGTAAAAGAGTGAAAGTGTAAAATTATGGTTTGTTAATGTTAAAATCAGACATTTTTATCATTCTCAGACGCTCTAATCTCAAAATAAGCATCTGTGAATCTGTCACATGCTTTTCAATTGTCACTCTGGCTTTAGATATTTTTACACCGGCGAAAAGAACCAGAGGACTAAATAAGGACCCAGAACCCGTCTGGACTGGAGGAAACCCAGCCTGATTAAAGTATAATCCCTCCTCAGCCCGGTCTATCCCAGTTTAGAAACTCAGCATCGCACCAGTTCCAACTTCCAGACTCCAGACTCTTTCCCGTCACGAGTCTGAACCGGAAAAATCTCCGCCTTGATCAATAATGCAGCTCCGCTCTCGCGCCGGAGACGCCGCCTCAATATTTAATGCGCCACGCCGCCGTTTATGAGAGCTGATTATGTAAATGATCGTCGTCGGGAAGGTGATTCTCTACCTGCTGCAATAAAACAGAACTAAAGCTTTATTTTAGGAAACTTAAACGCTGTTTTTATCTCTGAGCAGAAACTCGAACCCAGACCGTGGATCTGATTCAGTGTTTAGATGAAGCCGAGCCGTACGGAGCCAATCAGATGCCGGTTGTGACTAATCCAGAAAAAACTCCCTCAGGAGACGCATTTCTGGGCAAAACAAGCCCAAAGTGAATCTTCAGTTTATTTTTGTTTACAGTTTCAGTCCTCGGGGAATGGAGCTGATCGGTCTCAGACGTAGCGCTTACATAACTAATACAATAAACCCATATAAACACCCAGCAGCCACAACATTATAACCACCTCCTCTTAAGCCAAATTAAAATCCTCTGGAATATAATCAAGAGGAAGATGGATGATCACAAGCCATCAAACCACCAAACTGAACTGCTTGAATTTTTGCACCAGGAGTAAAGCAGCATAAAGGTATCCAAAAGCAGTGTGTAAGACTGGTGGAGGAGGAGAACATGATGCCAAGATGCATGAAATTAAAACTGTGATTAAAAACCAACCAGTGTTATTCCACCAAATATTGATTATTTCTGAACTCTTAAAACTTTATGAATATGAACTTGTTTTTTTCTTTGCATTATTTGACTCCAAATTATTTGTAATTTGGGAGAAATGTTGTCTGTAGTTTATAGAATAAAACAACAATGTTCATTTTACTCAAACATAAACCTATAAATAGCAAAATCAGAGAAACTGATTCAGAATCTGAAGTTTTCTCTTATTTCTTTACAGAGCTGTATATATGTGTTTGTCCTTTGTATGACAGAATTAAGATAATCGGCTATGCTCTAGATAAACAAGACAAAAAGAAGAAGATGATGTCTGTGGGTTTAAAATGCTTTAAAACGCAAATTTTACCCTAAAGCAGTGATTTGTGAGGACGTGGACGCCATGTCCCTTCTATGCTTCTTCTCTTTCCATCACCAAAAACATCTCTGTGGCTCTAGAAACAGGAATAAACTCAACCACACGATTTTCCCAAATACAGCCGGATAATTTAAAGCAGTTCTGTGGTGGAAAAATCTAATTTGCACCAAATGCTGTGATGAAAAGACGATTTCCTTTATCCTCAAACCAGCTCAAAACACTGCACTAACTCATCAAACTGAGTAACGAGTGACAAGCAAAACTGATAAGACCACACTTTGATTGACCATTAATATGCATTAATTATCTAGTTATAGATAATTAAGACAGTACCAGTCAAAACGTTGGAAAGATCTTAAAAATTCTGTGTTTTTTCATTTTTTTAAAAATGTTCTACATTGTAAATTAATACCAAAGTCATCCAAACTATAAAGAAAAACATGAAATTATTTAGTAAAATCAAAAGTGATGAGTTTTGAACATCTCTGCTGGATTTTCTCAGTCAGTTTTATGAGGTAGAGTCTCCTGGAATTCAGGCTTTCAGTTAACAGCTGTGCTGAACTCATCAAGAGTTAATTACTTGAATTTCTTGTCTCTTAATAAAGTGTTTGAGAGCATCAGTTAAAGTAAAGTAGTGAAGAGGTAGAGTTACAGGTATACAGTGAATAGTGAATATTTGAATAATGTTCGAATCCAGATTATGAGAAGCAACAACTACTCAACTAAATAAAGAAAAACAATACTTATTTTAGAAAAGAATAAAGGTCAGTGCAATGCAAAAATAATAAATTTAAGAACTTTAACTTAAGCATCCTCAAGTGCAGTCACCAAAAAGATAATCAAAAACGTTATAGTGATGAAACTGGCACTCATCAGTTAACAGCTCCCTGAATAAGAGCACCTAAAAGCTTCTTCACAGAGTATTTTGGTTTGTTTAAAACTATTGTATAAATTATTTAATTGTAATTAGGTAACATTGTATGCAGAAATGAAGTAAAGTTTACTAAAAGAAAGGATTGATTCAGTAAAAATAAATGAAGTAAAGTTTACTAAAAGAAAGGATTGATTCAGTAAAAATAAATGAAGTAAAGTTTACTAAAAGAAAGGATTGATTCAGTAAAAATAAATGAAGTAAAGTTTACTAAAAGAAAGGATTGATTCAGTAAAAATAAATGAAGTAAAGTTTACTAAAAGAAAGGATTGATTCAGTAAAAATAAATGAAGTAAAGTTTACTAAAAGAAAGGATTGATTCAGTAAAAATAAATGAAGTAAAGTTTAATAAAAGAAAGGATTGATTCAGTAAAAATAAATGAAGTAAAGTTTAATAAAAGAAAGGATTGATTCAGTAAAAATAAATGAAGTAAAGTTTACTAAAAGAAAGGATTGATTCAGTAAAAATAAATGAAGTAAAGTTTACTAAAAGAAAGGATTGATTCAGTAAAAATAAATGAAGTAAAGTTTACTAAAAGAAAGGATTGATTCAGTAAAAATAAATGAAGTAAAGTTTACTAAAAGAAAGGATTGATTCAGTAAAAATAAATGAAGTAAAGTTTAATAAAAGAAAGGATTGATTCAGTAAAAATAAATGAAGTAAAGTTTACTAAAAGAAAGGATTGATTCAGTAAAAATAAATGAAGTAAAGTTTACTAAAAGAAAGGATTGATTTAGTAAAAATAAATGAAGTAAAGTTTACTAAAAGAAAGGATTGATTCAGTAAAAATAAATGAAGTAAAGTTTACTAAAAGAAAGGATTGACTGAAGTTCAGTTCACTTATTTACTCTGTGTAACTCTATTTAAGTCTTGAAACCGAGTTAAAGTTACTTAAATTTATCTGAAATTAAATTTACTTAAAAAAAGCAAATGCAGAAAGTTGCGAAACTTTTTAAAGTAAATTTTATTTAAAATGTAACTTTTAATTTTAAATTAAAATTTTACTTAATTTTTTTTGTTTGTTTGTTTCAGTGTATATACAGGTGTTCATATAGTCCATAGTGTAGTAAAGCTACTGAAGTTCTGGCATGGGTTCATCTTCCAAGGTGTTCCTCACTGTAGAACGCCAATAGCTAATGGCACAGAGGCTGGTACACAGGCTGGCACTCTCTCCGTCTCCTCCGGGGACATGTTAGGCCGTCCCGTCTCTCCCGAGGCGTGTTTAAGTCCTGCTCCTCCTCTCCGATACGCCGAGTCAATACCATTTCACAGCGTAAGCTCTTCCTCCGAGAGGCTTTTCCAGCTCCGGCGTGGGAATAATCGCATCAGCGGGGGTTTAGAGCCGCCACACCGCTCTGCAGCACCACGGGAACCACGCAGAGCGCCACACACACCACCCCCCCGCCTCCGCATTCAGGAGTCTCTGTTTAAAACAGCAGCTCTGTACCTGTAGTCGCCCCTCGGCGTGGGCACCAGGACCCTCCGGCCCAGAACTCAGTGTGAATCTGAGGGTTTAACTACGCCTGTGATCGTAGAAAACCACGGCAGGAGAACCACAGGATATGCCCAGCACACAATCAGCCTGTTTACACTCTTTTATATTATAGTACAGATATTATTTAGCATTATTAAGGAATATATAAAGTATCCTGCACCTGTAATCTTCCAGACATTAAATTAGTTCGTGTTTAGTGCTTGACCCATTAAACCTGTATATACCATATTTTTCGCACTATAAAGCACACTTGATGACAGTGTTAATCTGAACGGGCATCAACCCAATAAACCACTGTTGCAGAATTAACTTATATAAAGCCAGTATTTAAGTACTAAAGTAATCAAAGTAGTGTCATACATTAAAGCAGGGATATAAAAACTGTGTAATGCAGGTGTATAATCAATTTATAACATCATTTAATAATAAAATGAGCCTAAACCCAACAATCTGCTGTTGCATAATTAACTTATATCAAGCCAGTATTTAAGTAGTAAAGTAAAACAAAGCAGTGACATTAAAGCAGGAACATCAAAACTATATAATTCAGGTGTGTAATCAATTTATAACAGCATTTAATAATAAAATGGGTCTAAAACAAACAACCATCTATGACAGAAATAGTTGTAATCTTCCAGACATTACATTAGTTGCTGTTTAGTGCTTTACCAGTCATAACCTGTATATACCTTATTTTTCGCACTATAAAGTGCACTTGATGACAGTGTTAATCTAAACGGGCATCAACCCAATAAACCGCTGTTGCAGAATTAACTTATATGAAGCCAGTATTTAATATATTAACTAATCAAAGTAGTATATGAGTGCATTATAACTGAAACATAAAAAAATACTTATTTCAGCTGTGTAATCAATTCTTAATCAAAATGGGCCTAAACCCAACAATCCGTTTTTGCAGAATTAACTTATATAAAGCCAGTATTTAAGTATAAAGTAAAGAAATAGCCTATACATAAAGCTAACACAGAAATCAGATACACTTATACAGTTGGAATTAAAGGCTTTTTAAGGGCAATTAAAAAAGTGGCATCATCCACTGTAAACAGTATTAATATAAATGGGCATCAACCCAACAATCCGCTGTTGCAGAATTATCTTATTAAAAGACAGTATTTCATTTAAAAAATTAATCAAAGTAGTGCAGTTCATTATAGCAGGGATCTCAAAACTACATCTTTCAGCTGCATGAACAATTGATAACAGCATTCAATAACAGAATGGGTGTAAAACAAACAACCATCATAACCATACATAAAGCTAACACATAAAACATGTGCATGTACATACATATACAGCCAGAATTAAAGGCTTTTCAAGGACAATCAAATAAGTGTCTTGCATTATTCTTTTGTAACAGTGTTAATCTAAATGGGCATCAACCCTACAAACCGCTATTACAGAAATAATCTATATAAAGCCAGTATTTAAGTACTAAAGTAATCAAAATAGTGTCATGCATTAAAGCAGGGATAAAAAAACTACGGAATTCAGCTGTATAATCAATTAATGAAAGCATACAATAAAATGGGCTTAAAACAAACCACCATCTACGACAGAAACAGCGTATACATAAAGCATTAATAAAAAACAGTATTAATAAAAAATGGACAACAACCCAACAAACCACTGTAAAAGAATTAACGTATAAAGCCAGTATTTCATTTATAAACTAATCAAAGTAGTGTAGTTCATTATAGCAGGGATATCAAAACTACATCTTTCAGCTGCATGACTAATTTATAACAGCATTTAATAATAAAATGGGTCTAAAACAAACAACCATCTGCTACAGATTAATAGCTTATACATAATGCTAACACAGAAATCACATACACTTATACAACCAGAATTAAAGGCTTGTCAAGGACAATCAAATAAGAGTCTTGCATTACCCTTTGATGACAGTGTTAATCTGAATGGGCATCAACCCAACACACCTCTACCATAGAATTATTTTACATAAAACAAAAACTCAATAAGAGTGAATGGTGAGTAATTGTGTTATTGACTATTATTGGCTAATAAAACAAGCAGATTGAGGTGTATAATCCATTCTCAACAGCATTCATCCAAACGAGCATCAAACAAACAAACACCTACGACAAAAATATATATCTTATATAAAGAGCTGCAGGCGCTGCAGGCTTGCGGTCGTGGGCATTTAAAGCACAGACTAAAGCAATACAGCAGATTACAGCGATGCATCCATATACACCACAGTATATAAGCGTATTGTAAAAGTAATGCATTAATGCACATAGAGAATACAATCATATTATATAAACATTAATACTTTAATAAAACAATTTCGTCTGAGATTAGATAAAATGAGATGGCTGCACTAATGGGCACAAACCAAACAAGTGACAAGTGATAACTGGGTTTTCTGGGTTACATAAGGAAATTAAATCTTAAACCGTAAAATGAAAACAAATTAGCATCCAGATTTACATAAATTACACTGTAATAATAGAGTCTTTATTAGCTTTATTTCAGATACAGCTGTATTTTAGCAATATAACTTATACACTGTGTTATATCTGTTTCATTGCTCTGTTATATTTGCATTGTTCATTGTAATAATACAATTATTATAATAATCTTCATGTTGTTTTTTTAGGTAGACAATTTCAAGATCTGTCCAGGGACAACGGATGAAAAATAGCCTTTAGGCTAATTCTGGTGCATTTACACTAATGTTAATTAATGTACACTGTCCCTGTTAAATAAACTATTCAATAAATAAATAAAGCTGTACAACGCTTTACATTACAGTAACAGCGTGGGCATTTTCACGGGCATAAACCAAACAAACTGTTGCGACAAATTGCCCTTATTTAAATCTAACACAGCCTGAAATGTGACAAAAGTTATCAAGGGCGCACAGCATAGCGTCTGGCATTATATAACTGCAACGTAGCAATAACGCTGCAATATCAAAGTTTGCATCAGCTGTGCCATCTATTAGTAATGCCCTGCATTTAAACGGGCATAAACCCAACAAACCGCCGGCGCAGGATTTCCTCCGTCTGAACCCAACAACACCATTCTAACAGTTCCAGCCCTGTTTCAGATAAACTTCTCAAGGGCAATCAGAGTAAAAGCAGGAGAGAAGAAGAAGAAGCCATGCCAGCCTCGCCAACAGTGCCAGCTGTGCCAGCAGGCTTCACATGTGTGCGAGGAGCCGCCACGCTGATACCTACAGCTCTACCCCTCATACAGAGACGGACAG
>NC_064418.1:50725000-50762500 GCF_023375975.1 Astyanax mexicanus | reverse complement strand
ACTAAACTAAATTCAACTGAACTGAATCCAACTGAAGCAAATTCAACTGAACTGAGTCAAACTAAACTAAATCCAGCTGAACTGAATTCAACTGACTGTAAATGAACTGAACTGAATCAAACTGAATTGACCTGAATCCAACTGAACTGAACTGAACGAAACTAAACGGACTCCAATTGAACCGATCTGAACTGAACTGAATCAAGCTAAACTTAACTGAACTGAACGAAACTAAACTGAATCCAAGTGAACTGAATCAAAGTGTATCAAATTGAATCAAACTAAACTGAACGGAAGCGAAGTGCAGTTCACAGCAGCGTTCCCTCCCCTGAACTCACACTGCGAGCGGTAAGCCGGTATCTCCAGCTGTGACAGGAGGAGGTGGAACATCTGGATGAGGTGTGTTTCCAGCTCTCACACTCTCAGCGTTCAGATTCCTCCAGAAACGGTTAAAAACGGGGTTAAAGAGACGCTCTGAAGATCACGTTACGCTACAGAACTGCAAACCAGTGGAGATCTGAGGTTTACGCTCAGGAGAACAGCTGGAGGACCCGATCTCCTGCACAGCACCAGCTCAGAGAAGAGTTTCTACAATTTAGAATTATAATTAAATTAAACATTAACAAGTACATACAGAATTATTTAATCAGTGTTAAACAACCTTGATATCACCTTCTCTTTTAGACTGGATGAAGGTTTAGTCCTAGCAACTAAAACTACGTCTAGCCTGGTTTTAGGCCTATATTTAAATATATTTTAGAGCCTCTTAGATTAAATTTTAAAAACATTGTTTTAGAATCTCAGATTAAGTATATGCATTTTTTGGCATTTTAGACTGGATATAGTCCTTATTTTATCTATTTAGATATAGGATATAAATGTTAATTTAATATTAAATATATTAAATTGTTTATATGCATGGTTTTAGCTTCCTAGACAGAATAAAGGTAATATTAAGGCCTTTCAGGTTTGGTAGTGGTATTGGATCAGGAGCACATTATATTGAGTACATGTGTAATTTTAGTATATTAGATTGGTAACATGTATTTATAATGTATCTTTGATTTATTTCATGTATTATCTCAGCCTGTATGACTGGATATAAATATTATTTTATTGTTTTTATTTTGTTTAAGTTGGCCTATATATAAATACAGGTATTATTACCTGATCCTGGGTCAGAGGGTGTTGAGTAAAACAATGCTCTGATATTCTGGCCTGAGTTTTTATCAGAACTCAGATTCAGAGAAAGGTAATTTACGGTCCTGAGCCCGGCTGTGCCCTGACTGACCGTCACGCCAGCGCCCGCCCCAGCGCCCGCCCCAGCGCCCGCGCCGCTCTAACCTCGAGCTGCTGACGTGATTGATGGGTTCGGGACAGAGCTGTCGGCTCTCGCCATTTTCATCGGGTGCTGCTTGTTCCCGGCTCGGGTTTCCGTTCTGGCCCGCGGAGCCTCAACAACATCCCGTCACTTAACGGCCCATCTTCACCGCACAACTCAAATATCACGCTGCATCACGACGTGCAAAGTTAAGGGGCAGCTATAAATACATCACGCAGGACCCGGATTCTTTCCACTGACAATGCAATTTATGCTTTCTTACTCTGGGAAACGCTGAGCGCCTGCGGGTATCCGGTGTCCGGAGGGCGAGCAGGGGGGGGCATGTGCCCCCCTGACCCATACAGTGTACAGAGAGTCTCAGCGGAGTGAAGTCGAGTAATTTCGTGTGAAAATGCCATTTATTTCATTTAAATCTGTAAATCAAAACTCATTCTACTCATTATACATTATAAATTTAATTTCAAATTTAATTTTGACAAGCCTATTAAAATTACTCCAAAAGGGCATGAACAAATCATCCAGGAGGTCACAAAATAACACATTTTTAATAATTCAATAATAAGAAAGAGACTGGGTGAAAATGGTCTCCATGGGAGAGTTCCAAGATAAAACACATAATTCAGATAAAGATCATCGTACTGAACGTAGTAAAACATGGTGGTGGTAGTGTAAAAAGTCAAATTTGCTTTAATTAATGGAACCATAAATTCTGGTCTCTACCAGAAAATCCTGCCATCAGTTTTTGACTTTTTATATTTACTCAGGTTATCTTTGTCTTATATTAGATTTTGTTTGTTATTCAGAAAAAAATGTACATACAATAAAAAGCAAAAAAAAAAAAATAGTAGTAGTGATAAATACTTTTTTACACAGCGCAAAATTGGTTTGGATATACTTTTTTTCCGCATTAAATGAAATTATCTTTTAAAAACTTTTAAAAAAGCTTTTTATCTTTTAATACTCAAGTTATATTTGACTTATATTAAAGTGTGTTTGTTAAAAAATTAAAATTGTAAGTATGAGCAAAAATAAAGCAAAAACTAACAGCAAAGTGTAATAAGGAATAATAATTATGGAATTTGAATGTGTATCAGTAATAACTCCAGCTCTGGACGGGTTAAGAGCAGAAGAGCAGCTTCAGGGCTTTTTATCCGAGTTAAATGATGTCTGATGGTAATTTAAGCCGGACATTCTCTCAGCCTGTTGTCATTGTGTGTGATAATATAGTATGTGTGAAAGCTGCGGTATTACAGTTAATAACAGCCTGCGCTTAAACAGGGGCCATCAGAGGCCTCGTAAATAACTGCCTTTATTCCCCGGGCGGGGGGACGAGGGGACGACAGGTGGACGGGGGACAGGACAGGGAGACGAGGCCAAATTTATTACTAATCTGATTCAGCTGAGGCACAGGTCTATCACTATAATACGATAAATAAAACAATTCATAATAAAAGGATATGCAGATAAAAAACAATTTGAATCATAAAATATAAATACAATTCAAGAAATAAAGGACTAAAATAACAATACAATTAAGAAGAAGTAAATGATTGAACTAAAATAAAGGATAAAAATAAGAGGCCTAGATTAATTCTAAACTCATCTAAACAAGCAAACAATATAAAATTGAATTAAGAAGAAATAATAAAAAAAAATCAGAATAAAAGGAAATGCAGACAGGCTAAAATGTAAAGCAATAAAACAAAGAGATAAATAATTAGAATCATAAAATTAGATTTTCTGAAACACAATTCAATAAATAAAGGACTAAAATAACACTACAATTAACTGCCTTTATTCCCAGGGCGAGGGGACAATAGGGGGGACGGGGACGAGGGACAGGGAGACGAGGCCAAATTTATTACTAATCTGATTCAGCACAGAAAACAGGTCTATCACTATAACATGATAAATTCAGTGTTTTTTTATTATTTTAAAAAGTTCTGCACTGTAGATTAATACTAAACTCATCTAAACAAGCAAACAATATAAGATTTAATCACGAATAAACAAAATAATTCACAATAAAAGGATATCTTCGCTGTCCAGTGAAAAACACTTATCTCAATTTTTTTGTCGATTTTTAGTTTACTGCATAATTTGAACAGACCATCTGTCCCTTACACTGCGGCAAATTTTTTTTTGATGAACGGACCAATAACTCTTCAAAATGACCTGAAATAAACTCTTTTTACTTCGACTTCCATTGAAAAAAGTTGCCGTTTTGGAGATAAGTGTTTTTCATTGGATAGCAACGATATGAGATAAATAATTAGAGTCATTAAATATAAAGACAATTCAAGAAATAAAGGACTTAAATAGCCCCACAATTATAAAAAAGAAAATGACTGAACTAAAATAAATAAAAATGATAAAAATAAGAGGCCTCGTAAATAACTGTCTTTATTCCCAGGGTGAGGGGACGAGGGGACAAGGGGACGAGGGGGGGGGGGGGGTGAGGGTTAGCGTAAAGGAGAAACAGGCAAAGGTACAGTGGCGGGTGCAGTGGCGGGTGCAGTGGCGGGTACAGTGGCGGGCGCAGCGGCGGGTCGATGCCCCTCACACTTACAGCAGGGAGTCAGTTACCCGCGAGTCAGATGGTCAAACGTAATTAAGATAAAGCAGCTGCCCGTAATCCAGACTGTAATCCCCCCGGATTAATAATTCCTCCAAATACCCTCCCCATAAACCTTTACATATCTAAAATAGAACTGAAATACAACCCAAACCCACTGCAGCCGCTAAATGCTAACGCTAAACGAAATTAAACACCATTTAACCCTCCTCTTTTAAATCATTCCTCCCCAAACATCAGGACAACAAACTACACCAGGAAAGTGTTCACTCAAGCGCTGGGTTTATTTCACGCCAAGAAAGACAGAAAGACAGAAATCTGATTTTTTTTAAACACATTTTTTGTTAAAATGTTTTGCATTGTAGATTAGTACTAAACTCATCCAAACTATTATTAAAACAAAAAACATATGGTATTAAAAGCATTAAACAACCAACATAAAATAGTGTAATTGAGTGTAATTCAGTGTAATTCAGTGTAATTCAGTGTAATTCGCAGTATATTAGTGTAAAACAGTGTAATTCACTGTAATTCACTGTATATTAGTGAGATTCAGTGTAACACAGTGTAATCAAGTGTAATTCAGTGTAAAACAGTGTAATTGAGTGTAATTGAGTGTAAAACAGTGTAATTGAGTGTAAAACAGTGTAATTGAGTGTAAAACAGTGTAATTGAGTGTAATTGAGTGTAAAACAGTGTAATTGAGTGTAAAACAGTGTAATTGAGTGTAAAACAGTGTAATTGAGTGTAATTGAGTGTAAAACAGTGTAATTGAGTGTAAAACAGTGTAATTGAGTGTAATTGAGTGTAAAACAGTGTAATTGAGTGTAATTGAGTGTAAAACAGTGTAATTGAGTGTAAAACAGTGTAATTGAGTGTAATTGAGTGTAAAACAGTGTAATTGAGTGTAAAACAGTGTAATTGAGTGTAAAACAGTGTAATTGAGTGTAATTGAGTGTAAAACAGTGTAATTGAGTGTAAAACAGTGTAATTGAGTGTAATTCAGTGTAATTGAGTGAGTTAATGAGCGTAATTCAATAAACACTTTGGGGTTGAGTTTATATTTGTGTTTAATCTCAGCTGAAGGAGCACAGTGAGCACGGTTAATATGTCACCGGGCCGGAGGAAAGTTCCGGATCAGGAGGGAGGTGTTGGAGGAGCGAACGTCAGCGATTGGTCGTTGCTCAGTGATGGGTAACAGATAAAGGAAAAGAGCGGAGCTGGAACCGCGCCAACATCTCCGAAATACCACAGTAACCTTTCCACACCCGCAGCTTCATTAATGATGTAATGGGGAAAAATCCAATAGCAATCACCTGGATGCAGGACGTGGTCTGTGCACTAATGATCATCACACCTGAAACCTGCAGCAGCATCACCTTTAAAAACTACAAACTCACAATACAGACAAGACCAAACACCTCACACAATAACACAGGATAAAAAAAAACATATATATATATTTATACTCAGGTTATATTTGTCTTAAATATTACATTTAGTTTGTTAATCTGAAAAATGTAAGTATGAGCAAAAATAAAGCAAAATCTAAATTTAATAAAAAAAATTATTACAGTATTATGGAAACTGAATGTGTACCAATAATAGCTCCAGCCCTGGAAGGGTTAAAAGCAGGAGAGTCACTGTTTTTTTTTTTTTTAAAAGGCTTTAGTCTATGTTTAGATTGTTGGGGGTGGGTGATATGGCCCTAAAATAATATCTTAATATTTTAAGGCATTTTTGCGACAACAAAACTCTTAAAAATATTCTCATTTAGAGCATTTATTTACAGAAAATGAGAAATGTCTGAAATAACAAAAAAAGATGCAGAACTTTCAGACCTCAAATAATGCAAAGAAAACAAGTTCATATTCATAAAGTTTTAAGAGTTCAGAAATAATCAATATTTGGTGGAATAATCCTGGTTGGTTTTTAATCACAGTTTTTTTCATGCATCTTGGCATCATGTTCTCCTCCACCAGTCTTACACACTGCTTTTGGATAACTTTATGCTGCTTTACTCCTGGTGTAAAAATTCAAGCAGTTCAGTTTGGTGGTTTGATGGTTTGTGATCATCCATCTTCCTCTTGATTATATTCCAGTAAAATATCAGGTCCATTAAGAGATTACTCAACACCTCCTCACTGTTTTAAGAGAATAATTTAGTTATACACTCGGCACCACGCTAATTGAAGGGTGCTATTACGTTCTATTACCTGTTCGCTTCATTAGTCTCACAGATCTTGTGAAAAATTTAATAAAATCTATATTTTTTCATAATTACGCAGCACGATTTTTAACTGTAAAATCCTATTTCACAATTCTCTCCCCACATTTAGCACAACTCCGCTAATGAGATACAGAACTCAATAAACACTCCTGCACACTGAAACTGAGGCTCTAAAAACATCCACAATAAACACCTCTACAACCTAATAAACACTCCTATACGCTAAAAATGAGATACTAGCCCATAAACATTACTAATAAACACTGTACAGACTTCATAAACAGTGGATGATCCACAGTAAACACCCCAAAACAGTGAAATAGCAGAAATTAGCCTACAAATTACTAAAATAAACACTCCCATACACTAGAATAGGAGATATTAGTCTTTAAACACCGTAATAAACACTCATTTACACTAGAAAAGGATATATTAGTCTATAAACACTTTCATAAACACTCCTTTACAATAAAATAGGAGATTTTAGTCTATAAACATTTTCATAAACACTCATTTACACTAGAATAGGAGATAACAGTCTATAAAGACTCTCAGTAAACACTCCTATACACTAGAATATCAGATACTAGTCTATAAACACCTTCAATAAACACTTCTATATGCTAGAATAGGTGATATTAGTCTATAAACACCTTTATAGACACTCCTATGCACTAGAATAGGAGATATTACTCTATAAACACCTTAGTAAACACTTCTATACACTAAAATAGAAGATATTAGTCTAAAAAACACTCTCAATAAACACTGCTATAATAGAATAGGGGATATTAGTCTATAAACACCCTCAACCCTTTGTCTAATAACACTCCTATACACTAGAATAGGCGATATTTGTTTATAAACACCCTTAATAAACACTCATATACACTAGAATAGGTGATATTTGTTTAAAACACCCTCAATAAACACTTCTATACACTATAATAAGAGATATTACTCTGTAAACACCCTTAATAAACACTTTTATTCAATAGAATAGAATATATAGATAGATAGATAGATAGATAGATAGATAGATAGATAGATAGATAGATAGATAGATAGATAGATAGATAGATAGATAGATAGATAGATAGATAGATAGATAGATAGATAGATAGATAGATAGATACTTTATTGATCCCCGGGGGGAAATTCTTGAAATTCTTATATTAGTGTATAAATACGTTATAAACACTCCTACACATTACAATAGGAGATATTAGTCTATAAACACCCACAATAAACACTCCTATACACCAGAATAGGAGATATTAGCTTTTAAACACTGTAAATAAACACTCATATACACTATAATAGGAGATGTTACTCTATTAACACCTTAATGAACACTTTTATACATTAAAATAGGAGATATTATCCAACAAATCCCTCAATAAACACTCCTGTACACTAGAATAGAAGATATTACTTTATAAACACCCTTAATAAACACTCTATACACTAGAATAGGCGATATTTGTTTAAAAACACCCTCAATAAACACTTCTATACACTATAATAAGAGATATTACTCTGTAAACACCCTTGATAAACACTTCTATACACAAGAATAAGAGATATTAGTCTATAAACACCCTCAATAAACACTCCTATACACTATAATAGGAGATGTTACTCTATTAACACCTTAATGAACACTTTTATACATTAAAATAGGAGATATTATCCAACAAATCCCTCAATAAACACTCCTGTACACTAGAATAGAAGATATTACTTTATAAACACCCTTAATTAAAACTTTTAAACACTCAAATAAAAGATTTTAAACAGCTTCAGTAATAACAGATATTCACTATAACAGGAGAACGGATTAATTTACTGGGTAGCTTGTTGCTGAAATGTGTTTTTGCTGTAAAATCCACAGCAGGGTTTTTATTTAGTCAGATTTCTTTAGAAGATCTCAGGAGAGCAGCGAGGTTCTAACAGTGTAATAAGGTTAATACTGAACACATGTCCAGCGTTCTCCATTAAAACTCAGCTTACCGCAGGATGGTGTTAAATCTACCGAGCCTCTAATGAGTGTGCACACTGTGCACATTAAGAAGTGGACCGTGGGCTGAGCTGAGTAATGCTTATATAATTTAATAACTTCATACTTTCACGATCGCCGGGCGCAGGTAGAGCGCCGCTGCAGTGAAGCAAGCAGTTATTTGCTTTCAGACTGTATTAATCACAGAGCTGGGCGCCCACGTGAGCCGCCTCGCCACGTTTACCAGCTGGACACGGGCATCACTGATTCAAATTAATCACTAATAGTGCGAAAATACACATTAAAAAAGAGCATCACAGCGCTAATGCTCAGAGGAAAGCGCAGCGACTCGGTTCTGATACATCAGCTCACAGACGCAGCCTTCTGCTGATCCACATCACCCTAGGAGTGATGAGGGGAAAGAGAGAGCGCCATCTACTGTACTGTAGCCACCCAGAGAGAGCAAGAGCAACTGTTCTCTCTCAGGACTCCGGCAGCTATTAGTAGGCAAGCTGCATAACCGGGATTCAAACCAGCAATCTCCACCGGACCACTCAGAGCCCTCTGCATGAGGTATTTAACATTTCTCCATCCACATTGTGACATATGTACCTTGTTTATTCAACCTTACTCACAAGATAATACCTCACAACGTGTATCAGTCCCCTGGAGATATCCATTCATGATGAATTTACATTCTGCTGTCCCATGACTTTTGGCATTTCAGAGGTAGATGGTAAAATTGTCCTCAAAGAAAGATTTGCCAATAGTTACTATATAAAACTTCTATTCCATATAAAACTAAGAAGACTCGCTTATAGGTTCACTGGGATAATAAATAAATTGGCTTTATTTGTGTTTTATAGAATTTAGTAAATTTAAATAAAAACTTCCTTAAAAATGAACAATAATTCATATTTCTGTAAAGCTTCTTTGTGACAACATTGTTTTGTAAAAAAAAGCTATACAAATACATTTGATTAGATTTTTTACTTTTGACTTTAAACTACCTTTTTTGCATTTTAAACACTAAATGAGATTATTAAAATATCAAAGGAATTGCTCTTTAATATTTCAAGATTTCAGCTGGTAACATCTTTTGTTTGCAGTGAGTAAAACTAACACACCTCAAAGGCACTTTACAGAAAATAACTGTGAAAAAGTAAAGAAAGAAGGACGTCTCTCAGATGAACAGCTGTTAGTGTGGACGTCCACTGGCTTTCTGAATGTATAGAATAGAATTTGAAATTAACAGGCATTAAAATGAACTAAAAAGCTATTTATATAGACTCTGTTTATATTTAGTTTTGTTGGTTTTCTTCAAACTAGCCATGCTGTTCTACATGATTTGATTTCCAAATCAAATAATTCAGTTTTTTCACATTTCACTGCATGGATAAATCAGAAGCTGTCCTTTACACTGTTAAAAGTATGAGTTTCTAGAGGAACTTTTAGATGTTTTTCATGTTAAAACTATGTGCTTTGAGAAAACTTCAAGAAAGCTTAAGATGCTTTAAGAAACACTTCTGGGAAAACCGTTAACCTGAAGAACTCCTAAAATTTCCTTAAAGAAATTTTAATTTTAACAGTAATTGTGTGAACTCTTCCAAATTATACATGGTCTAACATGGGTTTAAATAAACTTATATCAAATATACTGTCTTGTATAGTCACTGTTAGAAAAAATAAATATATAAAGACTAATTTTCCTTCCATTTTGTTCTACATAATGTCACTTCTAAATTACATAATTCAGTTTTTTCGCTTTATACTGCATGGATAAAACACAAGCTGCCCTTTACACTGCTAAAAGTAAAAGTTCCTAGAGGTTCCTTAGACGTTTTTCATGTTGAAACTATGGAGGAACTTTTAATGTGTTTTGAGGAAGCTTCAATAAAGCTTAAGATGCTTTAAAAAACTTCTTGAAAAACCTTTTCTTGAAGATTTCTCAAAAAGGTGTTCCTCCACAGTTTTAAACTGAAGAAGCCTTAAAAGTTAAGAAAACTTGTACTTTTAACAGAGATTGTGTGAACTATTCCAACTCTTCAGTGGTCCAACATGAGTTTAAATAAAACTTCTTACATTAAATACACTGTCTTGTAAAGTCATTATTTCAGGAAAACTAGATTTTGCTGCAATGGCAATCAAAACAGACCCGAGCGCAAAAAACAGACAAAGCACTTCTCTAAAAGTCAAACCTTTATCAATTATTTATTTTCATCCTGCTGTCCCATGACTTTTGGCATGTCAGCGTAAGGTTAAGTTAATATTTTGTAAACAGCATTTTGTTGCGACTGCAATCATAACGGGCCTGAGCGTCAACAAAGCGCTTCTATAAAAGTCTCAATAGATAACAACTCCCGCCAAACGCCAATCGTTTACCTCTAAATATAAACATAAACAACAACAAAAAAAATACAAATATATAATCTACTGAGAGTTTAATTCAAAGAAAGAAAAACACCATCTTCATCCTCAGGACTGGAGAGCAGATATACAGTATGCAGCTCAGAGCAGGGTTCTTTAGCGTCCACGAGACACGGCAAAAGTTATGGGACGTTATAATAGTTCCTGTCATGTGACATTTGGAATATTGCAACCAATGAGCTCACTGGCCAGTGTTCAATCAACCTCACTCACAAGATAACACCTCACAAAACAAGAAAACTATACAACAAAACACTTCTTTAATAGTCTCTCACATGAGACAAAACACCTGCCAAATGCCTTTGACTATTTACTACTACTAATAATAATAATATTAATATATCTAAATTACATAGAAATAAACATAAATACAGTTCAGGCCAAAAGTCTGGACACACCTTCTCTTTTTCAGTGTGTTTTCTTTATTTTCATGATTATATACATTGTAGATTCTCACTGAAGCATCAAAACTATGAATGAACACATGTGGAGTTTTATGTACTTAATAAAAAATGAGCTGAACCTCCACAGTCACCGGACCTGAACCCAATCCAGATGGTTTGGGGTGAGCTGGAGCACAGAGTGAAGAAGACAAAGGAGCAACAAGTGCTAATAAACACCTCTGGGAACTCCTTCCTTCCTTCAAGACTGCTGGAAAACGTTTAATTTCAGGTGGCCACCTCTTAAATGAAGCTCATTGAGAGAAAGATGCCAAGAGTGTGTAAAGCAGTAATCAGAGCAAAGGGGGCTATTTTGAAGAAACAAGAATATAAATATTTTTTAGTTATTTCACCTTTTTTTTGTTAAGTACATAAAACTCCACATGTGTTCATTCATAGTTTTGATGCTTCAGTGAGAATCTACAATGTAAATATCAGTCATGATAAATAAAGAAAACGCACTGAAAAAAGAAGAGAAGGTGTGTCCAAACTTTTGGCCTGTACTGTACATATAATTTTAAGGGGGCCAAGCACCGAACAAAGCACTTCTTTAAAAGTCTAACTAGATACAAACTTCTGCCAAATACCGTTTATTTACCTCTAAATATAAACATAAACAACAATCACTGCAATCTTGCCAAGCCTCCACTTTAAAACCTCCAGCAACAAAGAAGAAGAAGAGTCAGAAGAAAGAGAGTCTACAGAGAGAGAGTTTACAGCACAGAGATTAATTCACACTCACAAGATAACACCTCATCACTTACACAAATGTGGGTGTTGCTAAGCCAATAATCAATTGAAATAATGCTGTCGAATGACTTTTAGAATGACCTTTGCCTGAAAACTTCAGTGGACCAATAAAAATATGCCTATTTTAGTGATTACTACTACAGTATTTAAAAAATGGCAATTTTAAGGGACTCAAGCACCAAACAAACACTTCTTTAAAAGTCACACTGGATACAAACTCCTGCCAAATACCGTTTATTTACCTCTAAATATAAATATAATCAACAATCACTGCAATCTTGCCAAGCCTCCACTTTAAAACCTCCAGCAACAAAGAAGAAGAAGAGTCAGAAGAAAGAGAGTCTACAGAGAGAGAGTTTACAGCTCTGAGATTAATTCACAATCACAAGATAACACCTCATCGCTTACACAGATGTGGGTGTTCCCAAGACATCCTCATAAGGCAACACTTCAGCAATTTGCATCTTGCTGTCCAATGACTTTGTCACGGATGACCCAGGCAGGGAGACGAGGAAAGCGGACACAAGTGCAGGTAAGAACAAAAGGAAATATTTAATAAATAAATAACAAAGATAAACAAAGAAACAAGTAAACACGTAACAAAGATAATAAACCAAAATAAACGAGGGAGACTAGAGAACATAAACAAACTAGAGATAATAATAATGATAAACAAACAGGGAATATATATAAGGAGCAAAACTAGAAAATAAACACAAAGCAGGGTATATACAAGAGAATAACAAGGGAAACTAGAAATAAACAGGACTAGGAAGACTAAACTGAGCAGGGCAATAAACAGGGAAAATAACAAGGAACAGAGGCTATGAAAAACGGAGAAACTACGAAGCACAGAGAGACAAAACAACAGGGGAGGGTGCAAAGACCGACGGAGACAAAGTGGCAGAGGAGGGCTATTTAAAGAAACAGGAAACACACTATAATTGGAAACACCTGGGGAAGGGGCGGAGCTACAAATGAGAATCACATGGAAAAGTACTGAGACAGAACACAGGGGCACAGGTCACGTGGGACACACACAGAGACATGAGACAGGGCTAAGACCTGACAGACTTTTAGCATGACCTTTGCCAAAACATTTCAGTAGATCAATGAAAATCCGTTCATTATTAGTGTTTATTTCTATCTCGAAAACGGCAATTTTAAGGGGCCCAAGCACCAAACAAATCAATTATTTGAAAGTCACATGAGGTAGAACACCTGCTGAATGTGATTGGCTATTTACTAATACTAATATATCAACATTATATATAAATATAAATAAATATATGTATACATATATGTATAAATATATGTATAAATAATGTTAAGGGGCCCAAGCACCAAACAAATCACTTCTTTAAAAGTCTTACTAGATAACCACTCCTGCCAAATACCGTTTATTTACCTCTAAATATAAACATAAACAACAATCACTGCAATCTTGCCAAGACTCCACTTTAAAACCTCCAGCAACAAAGAAGAAAAAGAGTCAGAAGAAAGAGAGTCTACAGAGAGAGAGTTTACAGCACAGAGATTAATTCACATCATCATCAGAAAGAAAAACAGCATCCCGACACTCCGGACAGGATAACGTGTCTGGCCGGAGAGCCGATATTTCACTCATCGTTTCTGGCTCTCGGAGGGACGCGGTGTAAATCAAGCCGGCAACACTGAAGCCCATTGGCTGTTCCTGAAGAGCTCTGAGCTCTGAGAGGTGCTGGAGTTGTTAGAGAGAGTTAGTAAGCTCTGGTAAGTAGAGCGAGTACCTCGGGTCCTGAGTCCTCGGGTCCTGAGTCCTGAGTTCAGGGTTCTTCAGAAGTTCTTTTGGAGGTTCTCGAAGGAAGACAGCAGAATATGAAGCAGCGTCTTGGGTCTGGATCTTGCGACGCTTCCTTCCAGTCCACAGATGTCAGTCTGTCTATCTGTATCTATCTATATTTATCAGTCTACTCAGGTTTTATGAGAACAACCATAATTAGTTATAGTGTAGGCATTATAGTCTCATAGCTGACATTTCCACTTGTTTACGTCTACGCTATCTCTGCTAGTGTCTCTGCTAGTGTCTCTGCTAGTGTCTCGTAAAATACCGTCCCTCGGTCTGAAGATCAGCTCTGGACCGGCGCTGCTCAGACCCCCCGATGCTGAAGGACGTGAGTCCTGGCCGTCACTCCGAAGGCTCCTCTTCCCGCTGTGGGAGCTATGATCACATTACCAGTGCTCTATTGGTATTTGTCATCGCTATCTGAGCCGCGGCCTCGCCGTGATCGGAATGATCACCCGTGTCAGGTGCCGGACAGCTGCCTAATCCCGCCGCCTCTATCCTGACCCAGAGCCGCAGCTGAAACACAACACCGGACCCGGCCGCGAGCGGCGCAACCAGGAGGACGAGGAGGACAGACGGACAATTGATAACGACAGGGCTAATGGCAATCCTGCCAAATCCAAACTCTGGTAATTGACTTTGATGCCTTTCATCAAAAGCCCACACACACACACACACACACACACACACACACACACACACACCAGCTCCAGCCCACTTCTGAAGATGTCGGAAAAAATAAACAACAAGGACACAGAGAGCATACAGCTGCCGACTGATGCGTTGATGACTAGAAGTGCAACGAAATATCAATATATAAACAAAAATAGAGATACATATCGTAGCGTATCGTTTTCCCACCTATAATGAAAGTATGGAGCTACTTTTCCTACGACAGCAAACACATCTCTGTAGATCTATCACTAAAAAATAACATCATATTTATCATATAATCTGACATTTGGCTTTTATATCAGCATATAAAATTATATATATATATCAATAAGTGAGCTTATTACATTCTGCCTGAGGTTTCAGATCTGCAGCATCTCATAAAAAGGGACATCCAATAAACCTACAACGGCCCTGTCATTACACAATTAACAGCAGTCAGGATAGGGCTTTTGCTATTGTAACAGCGGGAAAAGTACACCTTTCGTTTGCGATACATTTTAGCGATACATGGCGTGTGGTAAACCTGTGGTGACGAATATTGTTTTAAATTAGGTTTAAGTTTTTAATAAGTTTTTAAATTGTGTGGAACTGAAACACCAATAAATGCATAATTCATGATTTTTGATTATTTAGGAGTATTTTATGCTCTTCAGTAACACAAATGCTCACAGTATCACAGTATCTTAATATAAGTTGTGAGGTGCTATCTACTGTAAGTCATGGGAGACAATACTATTTTTTTTGTTTTATTCTGTTTCTCACAAATACTTAATCAGTACTTAGAATATTCTATACTCTATTCAGTAACTGTATGAAACAATATATAACTCAACAAGTCAACATACCCACAGGGTTTAAAGGGTACATTTATTATTTCCAAGGATAAATTACAGAATATCCACCTCATAAATCATACAAGTGGAACCGAACGGAGGAAATACAAGAAAATTCATGATCTGGGCCATTTAATATCTTTTTTCAGGCAGAACATTTCCCTCTGTAATAATCTCAGGGTCTTTTTATAGATTGTGTGGTGCTACTGTTTGACAGCAAACACATCCCTGTAGATTTATCACTATAAAATTTCATCTTTATCATATAATCTGACCTTTAGCTTTTATATCAGCATAACTGAGCTTATTACATTCCAGCTGAGGTTTCAGATCTGCAGCTTTTTGTATAGAAAGACATCCAATAAACCTACAACGGCTCTGTTATCACACAGTTAACAAAAGGCTTAGATCAGCTTTACATGAGAAAATTCATTTTTTACAAGCAAAAAACAGAAAATGTTCAAATATTTTATATTTGCTTGGACAGAATGAACACAAAATATTTCTGGTCTATTTTCTCGGTCTATAGACGAGCTTGATTTAAGGTGTCAGTGTGTCTTCGCTATCATAATGACGAGAAAAGTACACCTTGCACAGCTCAAAAAGAAGCGCAAAAAGCATGTACTAATTCTCTTAATAATCCTGGGTGTGATTAATTTTGTGCTTAATATAAAAAAAGAACCTAATCAGAGTGTATCGTATTTGTCATTCTCTTTAAGAGTAGATCAGGTGAGCTCTGACTTTGGTGGATTGCTATTGTAACGGTGCAGCTACCTGGACGTGTTCAACAAACTCTTCTCAGCAGAGGAAACTGAGCTGCTGGTTGACGCTGTGAAGGAGCTCCAGCAGCTCATTTACGGGAACAGCAATGTTATTTTATTTACTATTCTGTTTATTGTTGATGTAAAAGTTGGGTTTGTGCTGCTGTGTGTTCATGTGTGTGTAATAAGTGGGGGTGTACGCTCGGCTCGGCACAGCGCCTGTGTTACCGAGATAGCGATGAACGTCTGACTGTTGGCGTCTGTCTAGGTTGTATTCAGTCAGTGGAGCTCCTGTGTTTTCTGTTACCAAGATAAACAAGATAAAACTCCAGAAATGTACCTGAACACACCTCATTTCCAGAACACCACGCCCATCAGTGTAGATATATTCAGAAGCTCTGCTGCTGTTTAAACCAGGCAGGAGGAAGGAGTGAAAATAGACTGTTGGTGGGGTGTAAGATAGCAATGAGAATGGCAACATTACAAAGTGAGAAATGTTTGTGAATGCTTTAATGTCCTAACCTCTGATTTAAGTCCAGCAGGAGAAAAGTCTGGAAGTTAAAGTTATGAAACCCATCTTTATTCCTGGTCCACAGCACAATCTGATTGGTAGGCCAGACCTGACTGCAGGTTAATGGTGGTAAATGCAATCGTCCAAATCACAGGCCACTAATGGCGTTCAGATAGCTACTGAAATAGAATATTAACTAAAGCTTAATGGTGCGGCGCATCCGTTACCGGACCTGTGGAGAAATACGCTAAAGAGTTTTAGCCACAGGCTAATAAAAACCACAGCCTTAATGTACAGCTAAAAAATGAAGAGAGCACTTCAGTTTCTGAATCAGTTTCTCTGATTTATCTATTTATAGGTTTATGTTTGAGTAAAATGAACATTGTTGTTTTATTCTATAAACTACAGACAACATTTCTCCCAAATTACAAATAAAAATATTCTCATTTAGAGCATTTATTTACAGAAAATGAGAAATGACTGAAATAACAAAAAAGATGCAGAGCTTTCAGACCTCAAATAATGCAAAGAAAACAAGTTCATATTCATAAAGTTTTAAGAGTTCAGAAATAATCAATATTTGGTGGAATAATCCTGGTGGTTTTTAATCACAGTTTTTTTTCATGCATCTTGGCATCATGTTCTCCTCCACCAGTCTTACACACTGCTTTTGGATAACTTTATGCTGCTAAATTGTAATAAATTAGTTATTTATTACAAATCTTGTATATTTTTGATTGGATGCACGGTTTTCCAAAAAAATATATATTTAAACGATAATTTTCCGTTTTGTTTGTGTGAATGGGCAATGAGCAAAAATGCCCATCCATCTGTTGTACTAGTGCTAAAAAAACAATTCACAACTAATTTGCACAAGCATAGTGCATGTAGCATAGTTTCATAATTTATGCTTTAAGTACCATTAAAATACGATGTACGTTTTTAAAAATGACAAAATGTTCAATTGACCAAAAATAATTGCATTCCACCATCAAGCAACACCTTAGCAACCACATATCAACCACCTTGTACAACCATAGAAACCAATTAGCAACACCATGGCAACCACTTTGCAACAGCACAGCAACCACCATCGATACAAAAAAGCAATGGCAACAACTTAGCAACTGTTTTTTTTTGTAAATAAATGCTCTAAACGACAATATTTCTATTTGGAATTTGATCATTTTGAAGTGGTCTATTAATAATAACAGATCTGTGTACTATATATATAGAGAGAGAGAGATATACGAATTTATTTATGATAAAACCTTTTTATTTTGATGATTATTTCTACCCTTCCATACCCAGACTCACAGGAAAGACTGGACCCAGTACAGAGGACTAAACTCCAGCTTTAATCTGAGTTAATGACCCCTCATTAAACAGCATGTTCTTACCTGGGTGAGAACGGCATCATGGGAAAAGGAGAAGGTGTAGAGTAATGAAGTAACTGAGTGGATGAATAGTTCTACTGTAATTGAATGGATTCTCCACATCAATTTACACTAATGAGCAGCTGAGTAATCTCTCAGCTCCAGTTTCAGCTCTAATCCCTCACTAAAGAGATTTAAACCAGCAGGTGAATTCACCATTTACACACCATGATTAACCAGACCACTTAATACAAACACAACAAGGGATTATTACAGCGTTTACATGCACTTTATAATCTGATTCCCGCAAAACAAAAGTTTCTAAGTAATCAGATCAATACGTTTACATGAATTTGGGTAATTAGGTTACATGAGTCACACAATAATCAGATTTCTGCTTTGTTACCAGCCACTCCACACCGCAGATTTGTTGGAGCTGCAGTAGGATCATACAACAGCTAGAAGATTACGATTATTTAACTCCCAAAGTGTTCAAACGGTGTCTCACTGGTGCTGTGCTATAAAACACTATTCACTTATTTCCATGACCACGCTCTGTTCTCACTCGCACACAAGTGCTGAAGCTGAACCTCAAGAGCTAAAGATAAATCTGGGAAACTAAAGTTAAAACTAAACTTGGGGAGCTAAAGCAAAGCATGGGGAGGTAAAGATAAAACTAAAGCTAAACCTAAATCTTTAGAACTAAAGTTAAACCTGGAGAGCTAAAGCTAAATCTACCGAACTAGAGATAAACCTGGAGCGTCACATTTAAACCACGGGACCTAAAACTAAATCTTTAGAACTAAAGTTAAACCTGGAGAGCTAAAGCTAAATCTACCGAACTAGAGATAAACCTGGAGCGTCACATTTAAACCACGGGACCTAAAACTAAATCTTTAGAACTAACGTTAAACCTGGTGAGCTAAAGCTAAACCTAAAGAGCTGAAACTAAACCTGGAGAGCTAATGGTAAATCTAAAATGTAAAAAGTAAACCTGAAGAGCTAAAGTTAAACCTGGAGAGCTAAAGTTAAACCTGGAGAGCTAAAGCTAAACATGTAGAACTAAAGGTAAATCTGGAGAGCTGAAATTAAATCTGAAGAGCTAAAGCTAAACCTGGAGAGCTAAACCTAAGCCTAAAGAGATAAAACTAATTTGAAAATTTAAAACTTAAGCTAAACCTAGGGAGCTAAATCTAAAACTGGAGAACGAAAGCTAATTCTGGAGAGGTAAAGTTAAACCTGAAGTGTTAAAGCTAATCTGTAGAACTAACGCTAAACCTGTAGAAATAAAACTAAACCTGGAGAGTTTAAGACTCCACAAGGTTTTGAGGACAGGATCCGCTAATATTAAAGTGGGCGGAGTTTTATTCAGGTGTAGTGCAGGTAAGAGTAATTGAACTCTGTACAGCGAGTCAGGAACTGCATGATAAAGACTATTGATAATTCTCTCAGCATCAGTTCCAGCTGTAGTAAGATCTCACTACAGAGATTCCGTAACATCGTCTACATGCCTCGATTATCCACGACGCTCACCGCGTCTGAACATAGATACAAATGCTACGACAATATACATACACCTCACATATATATATACATACATATACACCACCCCCAACCCGACACGGCCCACATCACAGCTAACATCTCTCCAAGGACGAGACTCAGAAAACCAGCGCGGGAAACCGGAACGCCGGGATATCGGACCACAATTTACCTTTGATCTTCCAGTGAGAGGAAATAAATATATATACAATGCATACGTCTGCAGTCTGAGGACTGAGTGCTGTGTGGAGAGAGAGAGAGAGACAGAGAGGAAAGAGAGGAAAAGAGAGAGAGTAGCGGTAGCTCTTTGATATGCAGTGTATTTACAGAGCAGTAGGGATGACAGCCTGGGGGCTCGGAGAACGAGGATCGGGCGAGCGAGCACAAAGGATGCTGAGTCTCTCTCTCTCTCTCTCTCTCTCTCTCTCTCTCTCTCGCGCGCCGCAGCACCATCTTTACACGCATGATATACCACGCATTTACATACTCAGTGCCAAACACCATCCTCTGAACGGTGCCGGCGCGTGCTGCCGGGATATCTTCACACTCAGCCGAGACTCGGAATCAACAGGTTCACTACAGAATGGTGTGAAACGGGTCGTCCCATCTCTTTTTTTTGTTCAAGTTTTGTTCAATTACAGACAGAATCTGAGCTTCTCAATGTCCAATTCACCCAAACCCACTTTCACCTATCATTACTGTCACCTGGAGAAATCTCAAATTCCTTTCCTTTTCACCTAAACTTGATTAAACTTGAGTTAATTTTGAAAAATACAATAAATAAAAACAAATTTGTAAAAGTAAACCTAAGAATAATTCAATTTGTCCAACAGAAAATATTAAATGCTGCATATTAATGCATTTGCATGTCTACTTTATATCAGTTTATGATCAGAAGATATCAAAAATGCATCTGTTTTTGAGTCAGTTAAACCTCACCAGAGCCCCACCCAAATGACAGTATACTTCAGCAGACTTCGTCTGAGGGAGGGATCTGTTCCTACTGTCCGTGGCGAGTCAGCAGATGAGGGAGATGTGGGAATAATACGTTTTAATGTGTTTCTATCGTGGTTAAGCATAAACTAGCTTGTTTGTGTTTTGCCTTCTAGCACATGCTAATGCTAACTTGTGGAAGGCGTGGCCAGCAACAGCTTAAATACTTGCATTAAAGTGTCAGAGCCCTTAAATGGCTTATTCTGAAAGTGTTACGCAGCCTGGTTCTCCTTCCACACTACCGGACTCTATTTCCCAGAATTCCCCTGATTATGACATCAATAATAACCCTTCACCTTCACCCAATCACGTTATGCTCCGACGCTCTGATTCACCTGTATTCTGAATTACTTCCGGTTCATTCTTATCTAGATCCTGTATTTAAGGCATCCATTTGTAAACAAACACCGCGAGGTATTGCCGACTTAGGTTGCGTACTAAGCGTTTTCCTGATTACTGTTTTTGCCTTCTCGTTATGACCCTGTTTTCGGATTATCGGTTTATGTCTTTTGTTTTGCCCTTATTGGATTTGTTGTATGGTTGGACTGTTTCTCGGTTTCGAACTCGGACTGTATTTTTGACTACGTCTCTGGTTATCGGTGAGATCATTGTTTACTTGGTTATTCTGTTAGCAGAACCTGTTAGCCTTCCTGCTAATAAACCTGTCTGTATTTTTAACTCGGCTCGCGTCACTCCTCTCTACCTGGCGTCACAGAAAGAGACTGAAATTGGGAAGAATAGAGCTGGTGAGATTTTTATCTTTATGTGAGAGTGATTGTGTGTATTTTATTGACATTTAAATTATTATTATTATTATTATTATTATTATCCCTACAGGAGCCTTTGTACTAAGACCACCAGGTACCGGAACAGCTTCTTTCCCACGGCTGTCACACTCCTGAACTCTGCCTCCTAATATCTGAACAATAACGACAGACAGACTGTATTCCAACACACACCAATAACACACAAACTTTACACCAATTACCAGCTCTTTTTTCCGTTGTATATTCTGCTCACTATTGTATATACTGTATAAATCTGTTCTGTTCATAATACATACTTATATTATTTGTTTATTCTGTTTATACCATTTCATGTTCATAATTTGTTATAGTAGGTATATTCATATTCATAATCTGTACATATTTATACATGACTACAACACATTCAGCAATTTACTGTACATTTGAAATATATATATTTTTATTTATCTTTTGTTAAGCACTTCTGGATGGATGCAAACTGCATTTCATTGCTCTGTACTTGCGACATGTGCAATGACGATAAAGATAAATTCTATTTTATTCTTTTCTATTCTAAATGTCTAAAAGTTAAAACTCCAGTCGGTGTGTATTTAACTCCACTGTACTGTACTGTAGTTAAAGATGTGTACAGTAGGGGAGGTTTGAGGACAGACGAGCGTCCAGGTCCAGCAGGATCTATTATTCCGACTGTGTTTTTAATGGACTCAGACTCTGCCGGGTCTTTGTGGAGATGGGCTGCAGGTGCTGGAATGGAGAATCTCTCGCTCGTGTTTTTTCTCTCCGGTTAAACTCGATCCATGTGTGACACTCTCGCGCCGGGAGGACAGAAATGAGTTTGGACTAAAAGCTTGGAAATGTGCTTCAGAGCCAAAACGTACAATCCTCTGAACTCCGGCGAGTCCAGGCTGCAGGCTTTCACCATGACATCATCCTCCCAGCAACACGGGTTCGGCTAAATTGGTTCCAGATAAGCCCCGGGGAACGCTCCAGAGAAAACCGCACCGCTCAACTTATCCTGCAGCATTTTAATCCAAGGTCAAATTAAAGAGTTTCTCTTTCAACCTGCTGCGGATCAGAACCCAAACCCAGAACTCAGTACTGAATCCTGAAAACAGAACCGCCGTTAATCCAGATCTTACAGAAGCTCAGAGTCAACTAGAGAACTGAGAGCATGAAGCTCCTGCAGAAACTGCCAGTGTGGGTGCAGATCAGCACCGTCTGTCGTTAAGGTATTTGCTTAGGTGGTTGCTGAGGTGCTGCTATAGAGTACGTGCTGGTTTCTTGATAAGGTGTTGCTAGTCGGTTGCTTAAACATTGCTATAGAGTAGGTGCTGGCTGCAAAGATTTTGCTAGGTAGTTGCTGAGTTGTTGCTAGGTAGTTGCTGAGTTGTTGCTAGGTGGTTGCTGAGGTGTTGCTATGGTGTAGGCATGTATGTATTGTATGTATTTGTATAGCGTGTTGTCACAAAGCTGCTTTACAGAAATGTAATCGCAGGACAGAGAATCAGAGAAAACACAGAACATACAATACAGAACCCCCAGTGAGTGTGGTAAGGTGTTGCTATGGTGTAGGTGTTCATTGGTTGATAAGGTGTTGCTATGGTATAGGTTTTGGTTGATTGGTGAGGAGTTGCTACAGTGTAGGTGCTGGTAATGTGTTGCTAGGTGGTTGCTGAGGTGTTGCTATGGTGTATATGTTGGTAAAGTGTTGCTAGGTGGTTGCTAGGGTATTGTTATGGAGTAGGTTTTTGTTAGTTGGTAAGGTGTTGCTGAATGGTTGCTAAAATATTGCTATGGTGTAGGGTTGCAAAGATGCTGGTTGCAAAGATGTTGCTAGGTGGTTGCTAAGGTGTTGTATACAGGGCATTAGTACTGTCAGATTTTAAAGTTGCTAGGTGGTTGCTAAAGTGTTGCTATGGTGTAGGCACTACAGTGCTGATGTATCATTACTATGCTAAATGACTGATTGCTACAATGTTGCTATGTCATTACTATGCTTATTGACTAGTTAGTACGGTGTGGCTAGGTGGTTGCTATGGTGGTTTTGCTAAGTTGTTGCCCTGCCAAAGTGCCAAATGCTGCATAATACAATAAATAATATTGCAGTAGAATAAAAGCCACTTGTCTCTTTGCATGGACAATTCAAGCCAGACGCCACCAGTCACAATACACACACTATATTTTTCTCTGTGGATCGAGGAATATTAATAACTTTTGGCAGATCAGAGTAAAGCCTGATTTTTTTCCTCTTTAACAATGTTAATGTAATTTTCATTCTTCCCCCTCTGAACCGTGGATGAAGCTCCAGCCTGAAGACCAGCTGCTCTCCTGATAAACCAGCTCTGAGCTCCTACTGAAGGCCGTGTGAAGCAGATGGTCGGCTAGTAAATATGACTGCACTCCGTTTAGCTGCTCAGTGAAAAAACACACCGACCATAGAAAAGAAGAAGAAGAGAAAGACAAAGACATGGCGGCCAAGAAAGTACAATTTTTGCATTTTCTCTGCTACATTAAAGATCTCACAGATCATAAAGGAGAAAGTGAGGACTGGGTTTCCATTTTTTCATTGGTGGAAAAAATTCACATCTGGTAAAAATGCATGCATCAAATTTCCCATTTGTAAATCTACCTACCTACCCATCTAACCATCTATATGCACATTTATATACCCATCTATCTTTCCATCTATCTACCAATTTATCCACCCATCTAACCATCTAAATACCCATCAATCTACCCATCTATCTGCACATCTATCTACTCACCCATCTACCCATCTATATACCAATCTATCTACTCACCTATATACCACCCATCTATATACCTAGCTAAATACTCATCTACTCACCTATCTACCCATCTATCTACCCATCTATTTACCCATCTATATACCCATATATAACCCCTTCTACCAATCTATCTACTCATCTATCTACACATCTATAATCCCATCTAGCAATCTATATACCCATCTATCTACTAACCTACCTACCCATCTAACCATGTATATACCCATCTATCTACTCAACTATCTACCCATTTGTCTACTCAGATATCTACCCATCTATATATCAATCTATCTACTCACCTATATACCACCCACCTACCCATCTATACACCTAGCTAAATACTCATCTATCTACTCACCTATCTACCCATCTATCTACACATCTATAATCCCATCTACCAATCTATATACCCATCTATCTACTCATATTCCTACCCATCTAACCATGTATATACACATCTATCTACTCACCTATATACCACCCATCTACCTATCTGTATACCTATTTACCATCTATCTATCTGCCCATCTATCTACCAATCTACACATATCTACACATATCTACAGTATCTATCTATCTATCTATCTATCTATCTATCTATCTATCTATCTATCTATCTATCCATCCATCCATCCATCCATCCATCCATCCATCCATCCATCCATCCATCTATGAGTTGTGTAGGTATTTCACATTCCTCCATCTAGTTTTATAGCTTATATTTCAGAAAAATGTGAAAATCAGACATTTAAACACTAGTAGTTTGTTACAACAGATGAAAATGTATTTTTTTTACTTTACTAAATGGAATAAAACAAAAACATTAAGTTTTGCACCTATTTTTGGTTTCAAATTCTGCCTCAAACGGTTTAAGAAAAGTACTTATAAAAGTTACACTGACCCACAGAGACCTGTAACATGTGAATCATAGAGTTAAACACTCAGAGTCAAGACAGACGAAAGTGCATGTGGGATTTATTTAAATATGTGATAAAAATAAACTCAAAACAGAGAAAAACAAAACAGTCTAAAAACCAGAAACAAGAGAGAGAGAAACTAGGACGACAAAATGACAGAACTAATGAAACAAAACAGAGACTGCAGAACTCAAACATCCCTAAACCTGTCAAACAGAGCGAGGGGTTAAAATACAAAAATACTCTCAGGATGAATCAGAAACACATGGGGATAAAGACCAGGCAGAGTTACTAACTAAACACACCTGGAAACAATAACCAGCAGGCGGAGTAAAGGTGGAGACACAGCGTCATCAAACAGAACACAGGGTGAATACTAACTCAGGAACGAGGGCAAGACAGGACCATGCATACTATATACTAGTGCATCTCAAAAAATTAAAATATCATTGAAAAAAATACTTTATTTCAGTAATTTAGCTTGGAAATATGAAACTCATATATTATATAGATGTATTAAACACAGTGTTATTTATTTTAGGAGTTTATTTATTTTATTGTTAATGAGTATGAAGCTTACAGCCAATAAAAAGCCAAATTTCAGCGTCTTAGAAAATTAGAATATTATATAAGATGTAGATTTCATTTTCCAGCAGGACTTGGCACATTGCCCACACTGTGTGTCATTGACTCGAATTGAAAATGAATGATTTCTGTCTCTGTTTAACTTTTGTTTTTTTGTGGTGTGCATGCAGTAATAATGTTTTAAATACTGTTAAATAATAATGAATTGAGTTACAACTATTAGTTGAGACATTTAGTTATTATTATTAGTAAATTGCTCTTCCATTATTGTAAATTAAATTAAAATGCCTGTGAATTGGTTGCAAAACATAAGGAACGCCCCCTTTTTGCAGGTTTACATTACAAAACTGTAACCCAGACTGTCTAATTAGCCTAGCCGCTACTGTTCATACTTAAATTCTGAATATAGTAACATCAGTACTAAAATAAATATCAATTACTACTGTAGTTGTACTGTATAAATAGTTTTAAAGAAAAAGACAGACTGAGACTGAGACGGCTTCACAAACTACTGAAAAATATTTAAGCAAAATAAGGCAAAAGTGGTTAACTGACTACGCTAAGCTAATTAGCCCTTTAAAAGTGACGTTGTTGTTGTGGTTGGTGTGCTGCAGTGGATAACACCACCAGCCCGCAAGAAAGCTAATATGTGGGAGACTGGGGTTCAATTCCAGATCTGGGTGATTGAGTCCTTGGGCAAGACTCCTAACCTAACACTACACTGGCTGAAATCTGTAACAGAAATAACCTTGTAAGTTGCATAAAACTTTAATAAGAGCATCAGCTAAATGCTGTTAATGTAAAATAGTTATTTTAATAATAATAATAATAATACTTGTAAAATGATGTGTATTTAATCTCTGTACAAAATAGACACATCTTCAAAAGATCTGTTTGGTTGAACCAGCAATTATTTATTTGTCTTCAGAAAATGAGCATCATTTCAGCCTCTAAAGCTCTGAAACTCAGATCTACATGGTAAAGCGAGATGAATTCCAAGAAGGTCAATCGATCAATAGATTGTGACACGCGAGACAAAGCCAGACACAATCAGCTCCGAAATAAATCCATAAACACTCAGAATATCACGCCATATCCACTAATAGCCCACTTGCTTAAAATGCCCATCCTCGCCTGTACTCACGCCGCTATCACGACTCGACAACTGACCCTCTAAAACCACCCAATTCATGCATATTAAGTGGCCACGAAAGGTCGCGCTAACTTTTATGAATAGCCTCCATTATCTCTGCGATCTGGAGACGATAACGGCTGTCAATCCCCGGCGGACGAGCTGCCGTTAATCAAACCGCCACACAGGTACCTAAATCTTTTATTAACCCCGACAAAAAAACAGAGGAATTATCAGTTGTTCAGATCTGGTTCTGAAATTAAGCCTTTCAAACTGAATGCATCCAATTTAAGAAGGAGAATATCCTTTCTTTTCATCTGAGCTCTATCTTCTTCCCCCGAGGAGCAAACTGAAGGAAACGACTCGGCGAATGACAAAAGGAATACGATTCATTTTCAGACAGTGTTTCAGTGTTTTCAGTGCACTCCTGGGGTTAATCATTGTTATTCTGCCTCAGACACACAAGTGAAATATTAACTTTACACACTAATGAGATGTTCACAAGTCACGAGTCTATAGTTAAAGTCCAAGACATGCTATGGGTCTTTAGAGTAGAGTCAGAGTCAAGTCATGAGTTGTTAGGCTGGAGCTCAAAGTCAATTAATGGTTCTTTAAGATAGAGTCCAAAGTCAAGCCAGGAGTCTTTATGTCAGGTTAGGTCCAGGTAAAGTCAAAAGTCTTTAGGCTACAATTCAATTCAGGTCACAAATATTTAGGCTAGAGTTCATGCTTTTTGTCTGCTCCAGACAGTCCTATTCTATTGGCAGTATTTGTCTACCTCAGGGACAAGTCTTTAGGTTAGAGATTAGGTTTAAGCCTAAAAACTTTTGGCAGAATTTCTCCAAGACACAAGTCTTTAGGCCAAAGTCCAAGTCATTTCACATGTCTTTAGGCTACAGACCAAGTAAAGTCTTTAGGCTAGAGTCCAGAGGTGAGTATTTGGGTTAGAGAGGCTAAATCCTGCAATCAATTTTTAGGATAGTGCCCAAGTCAAGTCTTGAGTTTTTAAATTTGAGGTCTTTAGGGTGAAATCCAAATAATTTCACATATTTTTAGACTAAAGACCAAGTAAAGTCTTTAATGTTTAAGCTAGAGTCCAAGTCAAAACGCTAGTCTTTAGTCAAGAGTCCAATGTAAGACACAATTCTTTAGGTAAGAGTCAAAGACAAGTCATAAAGCTTTAGGCTAGAGTCTAAGTGAAGTTGAGTTTTTAAATTTGAGTCCAAGTCAAGTCCTAAGTCTTTAGACTGGAATCCAAATAATTTTACATGTCTTTAGACTGAGTAATATCATTAATGTTAAAGCTAGAAATCACAAGTCACTAGTCACAAGTCTTTAGGCTAGAGCCCAAGTCAAGAGATGAGTTTTTGGGCCAGAGAGTCAAAGACCAGTGATCAGTCTTTACGCTAGAGCCCAGGTGAAGTTTTGAGACTTTAGACTACAGTCTAAGTCAAGTCTTGAGTTTTTAGACTTTAGTCCAAGTCATCTCACATGACATCTCTTGTCTTCAGAATATAGTCAATGTTAAGTCATAAGAATTTAGGCTAGAGCCCAAGTCAAGTCAAGGGACCTTAGTCTACAGTCTACTTTTAGACTTTTAGTCTCAAGTCTCAAGTAGTCATTTCCCATGTCTTTAAACTACAGACCAACATAAGTCATTAATGTTTAAGATAGAGTCCAAGTCAAAACATTAGGTTTTAGGCTAGACCAATTTAAGACAAAAATTTCAGAGTTCAGAGTTCAAGACAAAAGTCAAGTCAATAGTCTTCAGACTACAGTCCAAGTCAAGTGTTGAGTTTCTAAACTCGAGTCCAAGTCAAGTCCCAAGTCTTTAGACTGGAGTCCAAGTCATTTCACATTTCTTTAGGCTACAGACCAAGTAAAGTCATTAATGTAAAGCTAGAGTCCAATTTAAGACACTAGTCTTCAGACTTCAGTCCATGTCAAGCCTTTGTAGGCTTTTTAGGATTTTAGGCTAGAGTCTAATTTAAGACACAAACCTAGGTTTGAGTCTAAGACAAGTCACAAGTCTTTGGGCTAGAGCCCAAGTCAAGAGGTGAGTATTTGAGCCAGAGAGTCAAAGACCAATGATCATGAGACTTTAGGCTACAGTCTAAGTCAAGTCTTGAGTTTTTAGACTTTAGTCCAAGTCATCTCACAAGACATCTCTAGTCTTCAGAATATAGTCAATGTTACGTCATAAGAATTTAGGCTAGATTACAAATGGCAAGTCCTTGGGCTAGAGGCCAGGTCAAGTCAAGGGACCTTAGTCTACAGTCTACTTTTAGACTTTTATTCCAAATCAAGTCCCAAGTAGTCATTTCCCATGTCTTTAAACTACAGACCAACAGAAGTCATTCATGTTTAAGATAGAGTCCAAGTCAAAACATTAGGTTTTAGGCTAGACCAATTTAAGACAAAAAAAAAAAAATAAGTCAGAGTTCAAGACAAAAGTCAAGTCAATAGTCTTCAGACTACAGTCCATGTCAAGACACAGGATTTTTGAGCTACAGTCCAAGTCAAGTGTTGAGTTTCTAAACTCGAGTCCAAGTTATGTCCCAAGTCTTTAGACTGGAGTCCAAGTCATTTCACATATCTTTAGGCTACAGACCAAGTAAAGTCATTAATGTAAATGTCAAGTCTTTGTAGGCTTTTTAGGATTTTAGGCTGGAGTCTAAGTCTAGTCTTGAGTCAACAGAAGTATTGCTATACCAACTCAACCATTGACAACCATTGGCCATTGGACTAGACAAGCTGTGTGTGTTTACTTTCACATCTGTTTCAGCAGAAATGAGTGCAACTCAAATAATCTGAATTAATGCATTTATTAGAATGAAGGTGTTAGCGATTAGCATGGCTACGTTACCCGCTCCCACGGCCTGCTATCCTCCGTACGCTGTAAATAACGAGGGTTTTTTTGCGTAGTTTTCCTTTGAGCTAAACAGGGCTGAGAGTGAGCTCTCCACCACACAAGCACTCTTACAACAAAGCTTTAAAGAGGTAAAATGGGTTTAGCGAGCCAAGCGTTACATAACTGCGGCTAATTGAGCGCCGGAGTTTTCGGCAGTCCTTTATGACACACACACACACACACACACCGCTCCACAGATAATCACCGCGCCACTAATGAATTCAGTAAATCAACACCACGTTCTCAAATCTCCGAAGGCTAGACACAATTTAAACATGTTCCACCGCGAGCGTGTTTCAGCACGACTCGCCCAAAATCACGGCTCTGCACGGAAACTGGATTACAGCCGTTAGCATCCAGAGCTCGAGAATAACGATAGCACCATGATAGCACTGCATAAATACAGTGGGAATAATTCCACAGTCGTTTTAGATCTGAAAATTATCCCGCAATAATATATTCAGTTAAGATAACAAAACATTCTGCTATCTAGAGGCGCTTAAATCATAAAACGAACAAAAAGCCAAGCCAACATGCTCAAAACGTGGGTTTGTAAACGTGTTGGACCCTGCTCAAGGCATTTCACAATGCTCATTGCTATCTTACACCCCACCAACAGTCTATTTTCACTCTTTACACCTGCACCTGTGTTTAAAGAGCAACAGAGCTTCTGAATATATCTACTGAACACTGATGGGCGTGGTGGTCTGGAAATTAGGTGTTTTAGCGTATTGCTATCTTCGTGACGTAATTCAAGACGTTCATTGCTATGTTAGCAGTGAATTGTCAACACTGGCCAACATGCATACACATAGAGGACATGCAGCAGTGCACAAACCCATAGCATGTGGCATTTGGAAGCTATTCAAACTAAATATAATAACATTATTCTACATGTTCCATTCTTAATCCTGCAATAGAAAAACAGTTTCCCTATTTGAATTACTTAAATATTAATAAATCAAGAAGAGCAAGCTGTTTTGCACACCGTAATAAAATTTTAGGTGCAAAATATTATATGAACAAAACAAAACACCCATGATTAATTAAGAGAACTAAGGGATGCTTTTTGCGCATTTTGTACATGCAAGGTGTACTTTTCCTGTTGTTACGATAGCAAAGACACACTAACACACTGCCCTAAATCAAGCTGCACAGTACATGACTGACCTAAAGATCACTAAAATAGGGCCCATGATTCCCAGTCTTGGTCTTAATTCAAAATGTGTCCCAGTCTTTGTCTTGACTCTTGAGATATAACTAATTTATAGGCACCTTAACTTAGCATTTAGCATTTAGCACAATGCACAGATCCACCACTGTTTTACTCGTGTAGATTTAACATTTAAATATAATCAAATATAATGAAGGAATGAATGAATGAATAATATAATATAATTTAAACTATTCACAAATCAGAGAGGAAATCTGAATATGCTAAGTGCAGTTAGCTATAAAATAGAGGGATAAAAACAGTTGATTAGTATTTTTATCTCTTTATCTACAGATTAGATTAGATTTAGACTGAATGTCTTTTTTCTGTGTAGATTTCAGTCCTCCAGAACCAGAACCAGAAACCACCCAGACCATGTTTTATTAGATCCAGACAGAGACCACCTCTTTATGTTGGAACACAATTTTGGTCCTTTTGATTGGACCGAAATTCATGACAACTTTTACACCTTCTTTTTTAGTTAGGACTCAAAATGTCCTTAAAGTCCTAAAGTCTAAATCAAACCGGGCAGCTGTTAAATGCAGTGAAACGGCAGCGGTCATCCTCGTCTGCAACAAATCAGCGTTTTAGAAATGCAAAGCGACAAATCCTTCCATTAGCTTCAGCAGCGTGAGGCTCGGGCAGGGTTCTTCTGACCGCGGCCAAAACCGAACACATCATCCAGTAAAACCAGCCAGACTTCTGCCAGCCTGGACCAGAACTCGGCTCCAGCTGTTTCCAAACATAATCAGCATCTCTGGCAGCAGCAGAACAGAACAGAACCTGGGAAAAGCCCAGGCAGCACCCGCGGTTAAACCCGGCCAGCGTGGTTCTGCTTCTCGGCAGGTCCGGACTCCCGTGCTGCCATGGAGGAAGACCATCAGATTCATCAGCCAGAAATAAAACAACAAAAAACCCTTCCTCCACATGCTGAAGAGTTCAGGAGACAAAAATAGATCCAAATAGAGTTGTGCCAGAACTCCACAGAATTTACTGTGATCCACAGAGAAACACTCAACTGAACCTGTGAAATGTTCTCACACCTGGATCTACAGCAGACCCGCGGCCAGCGTCCAACTTCAGACCTGCCAGCAGAGACCTGAGAGCAGCCGATCCAGCAGAACCGGCAGAACCCGCCAATATGGAAGAAATAAACCGGCCGGAGCCATTTTTATCCTGGAGTGTTTTAACCTGAGGACTGATGGAGAGTTTGTACAGCAGGACTGTAGAATTGGCAGAGCGTTTGTATACTTGTGTTGGGTATGTTTCTGGCCTTCAGCTTTTCTAACATTTTACAACTTTTAAAACAATCAGGCAACACAAAGTCCACTGGCCTGCACAAAATCTTGCCATTTCAAACAGGCTCTAAGTCAGTTTGGAGCATTTCTATTGGTTCATTCATCATGAAATTCTGTAAATAATGAATATTAGCTTCCAGATTTGTTATGTTAGAAAGTAAAAGACTGCAACAATAGAGATTTTGGTGTTTTTGTCTGACAGCAACAGTATCTGGGTTTTATTGGGATGAGGCTGATAGTAAAATGGGACGGGGCCCAAAGCCAGTCTGTTAACACTAAAGTAGTGATGTTGGATGAGGCCGGTGGCAGGTCCTAACACTGGTAGTGATTTTGGACAAGGTCAGTGGCAGGTGTGCTAACACTGCAGTAGTGATATTGGATGAGGCCTGTGGCAGGTATGCAAACCATGGTAGTGATGTTGAAAGAGGCTGGTGGCAGGTGTGCTAACACTGCAGTAAGTATGTTGGACAAGGTCAGTGGCAGGTGTGCTAACACTGCAGTAGTGATGTTGGATGAGGCCAAAAGTAAATGTTAGATAAGGTCGCTGGCAGGTCCAAACACTTGTAGTGATGTTGGATGAGGCCGGTGGCAGGTATGCTAACCCTTCAGTAGTGATGTTCTATGAGGCCGGTAGTAATGTGGGACAAGGTCAGTGGCAGGTGTGCTAACACTGCAGTAGTGATGTTGTAAGAGGCTTGTGGCAGGTCTTAAAACTGGTAGTGATGTTGGACAAGGCCACTAGCAGGTCCAAACACTGGTAGTAATGTTGGACAAGGTCTGTGGCAGGTATGCTAACACTGCAGTAGTGATGTTGGACGAAGCCAATAGTAAATGTTATATAAGGCCTGTGGCACGTCCAAACACTGGTATTGATGTCGGACAGGGTCAGTGGCAGTTATGCTAACACCACAGTAGTGATGTTGGACGAGGCCTGTGGCAGGTGTGCTAACACTGCAGTAGTGATGTTGGACGAGGCCTGTGGCAGGTGTGCTAACACTGCAGTAGTGATGTTGGACGAGGCCTGTGGCAGGTGTGCTAACACTGCAGTAGTGATGTTGGACGAGGCCTGTGGCAGGTGTGCTAACACTGCAGTAGTGATGTTGGACGAGGCCTGTGGCAGGTATGCTAACACTGCAGTAGTGATGTTGGACGAAGCCAATAGTAAATGTTATATGAGGCCTGTGGCAGGTCCAAACACTGGTATTGATGTTGGACAGGGTCAGTGGCAGTTATGCTAACACCACAGTAGTGATGTTGGACGAGGCCTGTGGCAGGTGTGCTAACACTTCAGTAGTGATGTTGGATGAGGCCGTGGAAGGTGCTAACACTAATAGTGATGTTGGAACAAGACCAGTGGCAGGTCCAAACACTGGCAGTGATGTTGAAAGAGGCCGGTGGCAGGTTTGCTAACACTAGTGTTGTTGGACATGGCCAATAGTAAATATTAGACAGGGTCAGTGGCAGGTCATAACCTTAGTAGTGATTTTGGAAGAGGCCAGTAGTAAATGTTGGAGGAGGTCTGTGGCAGGTCCTAACACTGGTAGTTATGTTGGACAAGGTCATTGGCAGGTGTGCTAACATCACAGTAATGATGTTGGATAAAGCCAAGAGTAAATGTTAGACGAGGTCGGTGAAGGGTCCTAACCCTGGTAATCATTTTGGACGAGGCCCATTTCAGGTGTGCTAACACCACAGTAGTGATGTTGGACGAGGCCTGTGGCAGGTGTGCCAACATCAGGTTAGCATTGTTGAATAAGACCAGTCACTGGCATGCTAACACATGTTGCTGGTGTGCTAATCCTGCAGTAGCTGCAATGTTGGGCGAGGAAATAGGTAATAGGCTGAAATAAGACTGGTAGCTGATGTGCTAATGCTGCAGTAGCGATGTTGAATGAGGCTAGTAGCTGGAGTGCTAATGCCATCTTAGCATTAATAAATGATCCCAGTTGTTTGCATGCTAACACATGTAGCTGGTGTGCTAACCCTGGGGAAAAGACACACAGTGCTACATTTCACAAGTTAGCATGCGAGAATCGGACTGAATACATCTATAAAAAAGGCTGTGAAGTTCCTGTTCCAGATTTATAAACACTATCAGAGAGAATACAGTGTGAAAAGGGCTTGGCGTCGCCCGAGTCGTAGAGTCTGGGGTAATAAAACTCCGGTACTGAACTGGTTAAAGAAGAATAAGAGTCAGGATCATAAATAATGGAGATAAAGTCCTCTGGCTGTAATTGCGCTCAGTGGATGTTAATAAACGATATGAAATAAATCAGCTGAGCTCTACAGCAGCAATATGTAGCTATTGGTTAACGTGATGATCGTTCATCACCCAGCTGTTTACTCGTCTGATGATCAGCGTTTCTCCCGTCGTATCTCCTCGTCCTGCTGTCGGAGGAATCAGAGCTCAGATCTTAATTACGTACAGAGCAGCGGAGGCTGAGAGTGATGGAGCCGTACAGATCTATTCCTCACAGCAGATCAGATAATCAGACGCCTCAGCACATCACACCCTGTATATAACTATAATATATAACCATAATAAACCCCTCACTGCCTTCATCCACCCGTTACCACTGCTTACACCACTCTACTGACCCAATAAACACTAGCGCTGTTTACTAACATCACTTCATTCACACCAACGCTCTTATTTATATTTATTATCTTTATTTTCATTATTATTATTATTATTATTATTATTATTATTATTATTATTATTATTATTATGGTTGCATACTGCAGAGCAATGTTCAATTTATATTGATATACAATATTATTTTTTGTTTTTATTTTTATATCAATCATTCCAACTCCAGATTATTTCATCTGATTGTGTGATACGTATTTGTATACATATACACTATTCCATATCAACTCTTATCTTATCAACCACCTAGCAGCACCACTGGAACATTATAGCAACCACATATAGTACAAAATATAGCCTCAGCAACCACCAGAGCAACACATTGGCAACACAAGTCATCCAATATTATCTTATATCCTAGCAACTACCATAGAAACACAATATCATCCTATATCATAGCAACAACCTAGCAACACCTTTTTTTATCAACCAAGAACTATACCAAAACAAAAACCTCAGCAACCACATAGCAACACACTGGCAACACAAGTCATCCAATATTATCTTATATCCTAGCAACCACCATAGCAACACAATATCATCCAATATAATCCACTATTCTAGCAACCACCTAGTAACACCTTTATAACCAAAAACTATACCAAAGCAAAAACCTCAGCAACCACCAGAGCAAAACACTGGCAAAACAATGTCATTCAATATCATTTTATATCCTAGCAACCACCAACACAATATCATCCAATATCATTCTTTATTCTAGCAACCACCTAGCAACACCTTTATGACAACCAAAACTATACCAAAGCAAAAACCTCAGCAACCACCATAGCAACACACTGGCAACACAAGTCATCCATTATTATCTTATATTCTAGCAACCACCATAGCAACACAATATCATCCTATATCATAGCAACAACCTAGCAACACCTTTTTATCAACCAAGAACTATATCAAAGCAAAAACCTTAGCTACCATCATAGCAACATGCTGGCAACACAATATCATCCTATACCATCCCATATCCTAGCAACCACCTCGTAACACCATGGAAACCAAAAATTATAGCATACTAACCACCTACCAACAACTTAACCATGTAGCAGCATCTTAGAAACACAGAAAAAACAAAGGCTAACCAACCAAAACACAATAGAACAATCAACAGCAAAAGCCTAGCAACACCATACATATATCCATAGCAACACTCATAGCAACCACTTAGCAACACCACGAATAAACTAACGCGAATCATTTGTAATTAATTGAAGAACACTAAGCTAATTCTGGTTTCTATTCGCTCTTAAACAGCAGCTTCTTTCTTTTAGTCTGAATTTCCGTCAAATTAATTCCAGACCCTCAGTCAGCGCAACAAACCGGGGCAGGCAGCCCTCCCACCATCGCCCCGCACCGAGGCGTCTGAAATCAAGTGATTTAAATTGAGGCGGCTGATCCAATTTAGCCGAACCGGAGAAGGTGGGAGCGAGCCGGCGGGGGAACGAGCCGGAATTGGTCACGGCCGGAATCAAAGGCGGCGCGGTAACGGAGGTAATATTAGGTTAGAGCGTTTGATGAGCACCTCTTTCATGGCTCTTTAATTACTGCCAGTTTTAATCCGACATCACTTTCCACGGAAGCGGAATAAAACGGAACAAAGACGCTTTCCGTCCGGTGGTCAATATCCCGCTCATATGCCAGATTCATTCCCCGCCGGCAGCTTCAGGACAAAATACAGCTCTAACTGGAGTAATTACAGCATAACCCACCCCGTCTACTTCCTGTAACCTGCTCATTATTCCAGATTCAACTGTACGATAAATGGGACGTTTTTATCGATACAGCGATATGGGTTTTTGACGATGAAAACTGCATTACCCACACCCAGCAACAGAGGGAGCTCTTCACACTGCAGAATGTGAGGTAGAGTGAGGTAGAGTGAAGCATATAGTGACAGAATGAGCCATGGTTAGGTACAGGGGTTGGACAATGAAACTGAAACACCTGTGATCATTTTAACGTGGGATTTTAGGTTTCATGGTTAAATTGGAGCAGCCTGGTGTTCAATCTTCATTAATTGCACATTGCACCAGTAAGAGCAGAGTGTGAAGGTTCAATTAGCAGGGTAAGAGCACAGTTCTGCTCTAAATATTACAATATTGCAATGCACACAACATTATGGGAGACATACCAGAGTTCAAAAGAGGACAAATTGTTGGTGCACGTCTTGCTGGAGCATCTGTGACCAAGACAGCAAGTCTTTGTGATGCATCAAGAGCCACGGTATCCAGGGTAATGTCAGCATACCACCAAGAAGAACCAACCACATCCAACAGGATTAACTGTGGACGCTGTAAGAGGAAGCTGTCTGAAAGGGATGTTCGGGTGCTAACCCGGATTGTATCCAAAACATAAAACCACGGCTGATCAAATCACGCAGAATTCAATGTGCACCTCAACTCTCCTGTTTCCACCAGAACTGTCCGTCACCCACAGTCAATTACTGTGATCTAAAACCAGGAGTTTCAGTTTCATTCTCCAACACCTGTAGATTATGGTAGAGTGAGGTATAATGAGGTAGAGTGTGGCATAGAGATGCAGAGTAAAGTATAGCAAAGTAGATGGAGGCAGTGTGATTCTGTGTAAGGTAGAGTGAGGTTGAGGTCCACAGGTAATGCTCACACTAAGCTACTTCTGATCCTGGTGAAAATCAGAGTCAGCCAAACCAAGAGCTGAAAAAAAGCTTTGAGAAAATTAAACTAATTTAAAATGAATGAATTAATTGATTGTGTTTAATATCTATATCGGTATTTTCAGCAGTGTTACTATATCACACATCACAGTGTTTAATCGTATCGTACAGCTCTGTGTTCTTCTTCTCCTTCCTCCAGTGGAAGACATGGTGAAGATGCTGAGTCGTTCTGCAGTGTGGGCTCTCCTCCCTCTCTCTTTTCACTATTCTTCACTTTTTACTGATGGAAACGCGAATGTAGCTCACAGT